>NW_015386193.1:143532-150101 GCF_001527695.2 Protobothrops mucrosquamatus | reverse complement strand
GGAAGGGACCTTGGAGGTCATCTAGTCCAACCCCCTGCTCAGGCAGGAAACCCTATACCATTTCGGACAAATGGCTGTCCAGTCTCTTCTTAAAAACTTCCAGTGTTGGTGCATTCACCGCTTCTGGAGGCAGGTTGTTCCACTGGTTAATTGTTCTAACTGTCAGGAAGTTTCTCCTTAGTTCTAGGTTGCTTCTCTCTTTGGTTAGCTTCCACCCGTTACTCCTTGTCCTGCCTTCAGGCACTTTGGAAAATAGCTTGACTCCCTCTTCTTTGTGGCAGCCCCTGAGATATTAGAACACTGCTGCTCTCCATATTGTTCGGATATAATTTCCATTATTCCCAGCCAGCATAATCAAAGATCATTCAGCCCTGGTCATATTGGCCGGGAATGATGGCAACTGTCATCCTTTACAAGTGCCAAGCCATAGATAGGTAGAAATTGCTTTGTACAGTATATCAAGCCACACCTGTTTGAGATGATGTCCCCTGAATGTGATGTGTTCCTAGTCATTTGAGAGAACTGTGTCCTAAGAAGTGGGATCAAAAGCTAAGATTTTTAATTTAAGTTCTTACTTGAGACTTATTTATTTTATATTTTTAAAAAACCTTTGAGATAATCCAATGAACCTTGGTTTCATTAAGCTGACCTGCTACAGTCTCTAGGAAATATGGTAAGTGAATCTTTTGTTCCTAATCACAATTGATTATGTGATTTTATTGTGTTTGAAAGGAGGAAGAAGAGAAAGAACATACTGTAGTTATTTAAGCAGCTTTTGCTACTAACAGCATCCAGGGCCTTGCTATGATAGTTTGCCTCAGCACAAGAGGCACCAGCCTGTCACCAATTTATTCACACATCCAGCACATAGGCTCTCTCTGTATCTCAGGATGACTAAACGCACACAAAGCCAGAAGACATTACTTTTCAAAGGGATAATGTGAAATAGTTTTCTGAACAAAATGTTCCAAACCTGGGAATCAACTGCTTTCATTTGCATGTCACTCTAATAAATATGAGCAAATTTGCTTTGATGACAAATGGTACAAATATCTCCAAGACTATTAGCCAGAAGAAAAATGAAATAGAATCTATGTACCTACCCCCCAGTTTTATTCCTGATCCTGTAAGACAGAAAAACATACACAAACAAGGTTTTTTTTTTAACCTGTAGCCAATGAATGCAGGGTGCTTTTGATATCCATTTCAAGGAGTGCAGAGCTATTGCAGGACTGGAACCAATGAGATTTGTACTATTACCCTTGCACAAGCACACATCCAGACTCTGTACCATTAAAATAATTGCATTAAGCACTAATATAATAATGTGGCTGATCACAAACGAATCTGCATGTGTAATACAAGACACAGATACACACACACACAGCAGTGCTCCCATGATACCATCTGTGTCCTGTGGCAGTGTGATGCAAGCAGTGAAATAATCAGTCTGCTCAGAAATCCCAGAGAAAGAGATTTATCTCTTCCCCAGCTGCTGCAAAAGAATTAAGATGCAAAAGGAAAGCATTCCCCCAAAACCATTACTCATACAGCTAAAAATCAAAACTTGTGATAGCAATATGTTTCAGAAGAGGGAAAAACTGATTTAGATGTATAACAGGTTGCCCAACAAGATGGTCAATGCATTCGGGTGCAGAGAATAGTGGGGAAGAGACAGAGAGAAGGCAATTCTGTTGATACTCCAAGCTCTCTCAGATACATTGACCGTAGTAACTCATTGGCGCACTTATTGAGAGCTAAGCTAGCTTGGATAGTTTTGCTCCTAATCCTTCTGTGCCAGCGGAAAGATTTTCATTTGGCTTTCCAAACTGTCCGACAGGATCCTGCAAGATCCCACATCTCTCCCATCTTATTTAACATCTCTGAGAGGCAACTGGAAAAATGTATGCATGGGTTTGTGGCTCCCAGATGTCAATCATCTCCTTCTTCTCAGGCTTTTGAGTGGACTTTAATGGCTTCCTGGAATATCTCAGAGTTCTTATATTGTTGGCTTTTAATAATTTGTTACTTGGGATTTGATTGGATCTTTATAAGCCACTTAAACCTCTTTTAAAAAAAGAAGAGACCTATTTACAAACATACATTAAAACAGCATCACTGTCACTCAGGGATAGATTATGGCTCAATAGTTAATGATGTTTTAGATGGAGAACCTAGTGTGATCTAATATTGTAGTTAAAATATTGGCCTAGGGCTAGAGAGAGTTGGTCCAAGTCTAACCATAGCCATGGAAGCTCACTGGATGGGTTTGGGCCAGGCCAGTCATTACCATCCAATTCATCCTACAAGATCATTGGTGGAAGAGACAGTACTTTATACATCACATTGAATCTGGGAAGAATAGTGGAATATAATTAAAAGAAATTATGTATCAAACAAATCCTAATATTTTTGGAAAATGAAACAGATCATTGGGGTAAAAAAATTGGTTGCCTGAAATTCTGGAGAATTGCAATGAGAATAGAAAACACGAGGCTTGGTGAACAGATAATTTGTACTGATATACTTTGTTGTGTCCTGAGCCTGCAGAAGCAGGCTCGGGACGCTGCAAGAGTCCCGGGCATTGCAAAAGCTGCCCGGGACCAGACTGAGTGGCGCCAGCCTTGCGCACATGCGCAAGGCGGGAAAAGAGTGCCTGCTATTGGTTGGGTTGCCCGGGGATCTGGGAGTATAAAAAGAGGCCTGCGTGCCTCTGCTCTTGTTGGTTGGTAGTTGTGACGAAGAGAGAATAAAGATCTGTTCTGTAACATGAATTGCCTTCAGCGCCATTTATCTCCGGACTTAACATACTTTAAGACAGGGGTCTTGAAATTTGGCCCTTTTATGACTCATGGACTTCAACTCCCAGAATTCCTCCGCCAGGCACGCTGGCTGAGGAATTCTGGGAATTGAAGTCCATGAGTCATAAAAGGGCCAAGTTTCAAGACCCCTGCTGTAAGACAATTCAACTCTTCCTAATCCTACTGTTTCAAAATTACCGGTATTATTTTGAAGCATTCAATATATATAGGCAGTAACAGGGAAGTCATTGGCATTCACCCTGAGATTTAGATAGACACACACATATAAGCATATATTTAGTAATCTATTATGTTACCAATACTCGTTGCAGTAAAATAGAAAGTAGAAAGTTTGCAAAAGCTGCCTATCCCTCTGGTTCCTTCTAATCAGGCAGAGCTGAGCTGCTGTTTAAAGTCCATTCTGTAAACTGCCCTCTGAAAACAGCTCAGCAGCCTTGCAAAACAAAGCTGACTCTGCCTTGGCGGGAATGTGTGTACTAACATGATGCAATGGGACCTTGTAACTCCAGCTTCTTGGGAAATACAAAAGTTTGCTGAGAGAGAGAGAGAGAGAGAGAGAGAGAGAGAGAGAGAGAGAGAGAGAGAGAGAGAGAGAGAGAGATGCAATATAGTAGAAAGGAATAGGAAAAGTGCACAGAAAAGAAACACTAAAAAGAACAGGAATGTTGCTCCTTGGATATTGAATGAGGATGACACAGATAACCATTGAACCACTGAAAACCCTGTTTGCTTCATATCTCTGTTTACATGTAGGTTCCAGAGAACAAGATGACATACAATGCTCTTCATCAAATCTAAATGTACTCAGTTCTTGTCAGTAAGCAAACAGAAGTCTGTCTAGAAGATTCACACAGCTTGTAATGAAGTTCTATGATGCAGAGTCAAATAGTAGCAAACTAATATGGACCTTAACTTTATCAGTAGAAAGATGTAATGAACTAATGAGCTGAATGCTCCAGTATCTGCCCATATCATGATTCATACATCCTTTACTTTTTCTCCTTCCTCTACGTTTTTATTCACTTTGTTTTGAAAACAAAACAAAACCTGACCCAGCTGAGTAATTTTTTTGGTAAATGCTGATGTGGTCATGCACTGAACAGGTCCGTACTGCCTTTAAACTACACACTAACAGAAAAATAATTTGTGAATCAGACCCGATTTCAAGGATATAAACTTGTAGATTAAACTATGTGAATCATCAACTCAAAAATATATTTCCAAAAGCCAAACAAGTCACTAACTTCCAAGCAGAATCAACTGTTAAATACATATTGCCTAATAGTCTTTATTTTTTAGAATGCCTGTGATATATTACTCCTTCTGATGCATTAAATTATTGTTTGAAAGGAAAAAATAGAAATAAGTATAACTTCAGCAGAAATGCTCCACAGTTAAATGTAGCACCGCAACATTTAAATCACCACATCTTATTTAGTTGAACAGATTCATGTAGAGAATCATGTTGAATTAGTCTTTGATAAAGAGAGCTACAATCACTAGTAATGGCACATTACATCTCTTTGCAGTGACCACATCATTCCCAATACTTCTTTGAGATCTAGAGTCCCTGATGATCACAACTTAGAGCTGACACATGTGCACTTTCTCCTAAAACGTCTGACATATATAGGACATCAGGCATGGTTTGAGGACTTTGTTCTCTTGTTTCCCTACAGAAAGATCAAAAGAAGTGAGGAAAGGCCCTCATAAAATGACTCTTTCTCAAACAATCACTTTGCAACAAAAGTCATATCCCATTCCTTCTCCAAAATAAAAAAAGTCAATGGCAATGACAAATCATGATAGGTTTTTGGTTAGATTTTTTCTGCTTAACAATGGTGGGTCCCTATTCAAAGATCAAGACATTGTGTTGATACATAAAGAAGTCACAGATACCTGAAGTTTTCTCTTTTGTTCTTTTGTTCTGTCCTGTATGTGTTCTTTTGTTATGTCCACATAACCCTGCTGGACTATCGACGCATCATTATTTCAGATAAAAATTATATAGAAATAATGTAGAAGAAAGAATTCTGAACCAGGTTCCAACTCTGGAAACAATTATTAAAAGAGATAAATATGACTGTTAGTGTTGTGGTTGATTATATGGCCTAGTACTTTACTTTTTTCATACTGTTTGAATAAGTTGCTTCGTGGAATCCTTAACAATCTACCACAAAACATTCAAGGAATCTTCAGTTACTGGGAAAAGATTGGCTTTTTGTTCCCACATTGCTGTGGGCATATATATGCTGGATTTCACTCTTTGTGGATTCATTTGGAATAAACAATACTTAAATAAGCGTGGCTCTTTTTTATTTCTCAAATAATTGAGGGCATTATCAAGACTATTTAGCTTGCAAATATATTCTGCTAACAGCGGCTTCTCAGAAATACATCTTGCTAATTTTAGTGGCATTTACTGTGCAGTTAGTGTGTACAAAATTGCAATTAATGGAGAAACGGCACCACACGGAAATGATTTCACCTTATACAACACAAGAGAAATTATTTAGCAAGCTTTGGTCTGGTTTGCAAGGTTAGTTCAGGTGGGAAACTAATTTTGAAGAGTCTTTGGGTAATTTTCAACTCAATCTTCTTTTTACAAGCATTGCGTACACTTTCAGATTAAAAACATAATTGTTCACCTTCTCTAAACGCCCAAGTATATAAATCCCTTTTATAATAAATAACTGTAAGTTGGTCTTATCACTGATTCTTTAATTTTAAACTTTTCTATAAACTTCTTCTATGGGCACCTATAAAATACAGGAGGAAACAAAATGGTGATTTTACTGTGATAAATCATAATGCCGTTTATTTAATTATACAGTGTATTTTAGACATCTCCATCAATGAAGAATACACCATCTCCCAGGAAAGTCTGTTCAACTATTGGACAACGCTTATATAAAATGGAAAAATTCTTGATATTTGACCCCTACCTTCATCCTTATAATTTTCCTATCTTATGGGACAATTCTTGCCCATCTTCAGATACTTGAAGATGGCTATCATGTCTTCCCATAGTCTTCTCTTTTTCAAGCTAAACATGCACAACGCCTTCAACATCAAGGCTCTTTATTTTCTTGGCTGCTCTCTTTGAACACACTCCAGTTTATTAATATCTTTGATTGACAGGGATCACTCAGGAAGAAAAAAAAACATCTGAAACCAAATTTGGGAACAAAAAAGATTATTATATGATTTTTCTGGGACTATTTCATTATCCTGCCATAGCCAAAATATCTGCCTTTTTCCACAGACTAGAAAAAAAGCCTGTGCAGCTCTCAAAAAGTGTACCAGAGGTATATCAATATATAGCATATCAGGAAAGACTATTTGGGTTTTCTAATGAAATTTCTAATTTCCAAATAGTCTTTTTCCTCTAAAAATGGTTAAAATGTTTAAATAAAACACATTAGCGATATGAGAGAGTTATTTGGTAGTGCAAAGCCAATTATAGTATTACAGAACTATTTTAGGATTTCTTTAAAACTAGAAAGATAGCCTGATTTACATTTAGAAATGCAAACTCCATGTTCTGTGAACATATGCCCACAGCTGGGAGCTGTGGCAATTTTTAATTTTTAGCTCTAAAACTATAATGCCTCAATGAAAAACTATAGACCACATTAAGAGGCTGGAATAAAACAAGAATTATGAGGATATGGCCTTATGGCCTAACTAGCTTTCAAAATTACATTCCAATGATGGATGGATGGATGGATGGATGGATGGATGGAT
>NW_015386193.1:122833-143423 GCF_001527695.2 Protobothrops mucrosquamatus | reverse complement strand
CCATCTGCTGGAGTCCTTTCATTTGCATTCTTCCAATAAACTATTGAGAGTTAGACTCAGTGGTTCTATTTTTCTGATTTGATGGCTCCATTAGAAGGATTTTACTACATAAAGGTATCCTACTAATGGACTTTCCATTCCTCCTGAGATTTCTTGAGAGTCTACCTCAGTAGACTGGGGTCCTTCCAAGAAAGTAGCAGGTAAGGGAAAGAGGAAGTGGACAAACCATCCTCCCTTTAATGCGTTGGTAAAAGTGTCATAAGCAGAATGCCTACATTGGAAAAGTAATAGCTAATTCCAACCCAAAATGTATTTTTATAACTTTAGTTTTATAGGGAATCATCTGAACCACCACAGAAATACTGGTCCACCTCTATGGTTTACTGTTGACCACGAACAGGAAAGATCTATACAACTCTGTACTATAAAAAAAAACTATTCTGCAACCTACCTTTATAATATTTATACATTTGCACCTGACAAAAAAAATATTCTAAACCTTTATTAAAGTTCTGAATTTCATGACTGAATAAGAATTAAAGATCTTGATCCAAGACACCCAAATTTTCCAAATGATGACGATGACTTACATTTTAATTCCTTCTTTCCACTTAAGTAACACTCATATCTGTTCAGAAATATTTTTCTGCCTATTAAGCTGAAACAAAATTAGAAAACAAAAAACTGCTAAGGTCCATACAGCTGTTGTGAGATGCTCACATAAGAAAGGTAAGTTTTCACACATTTTCTTTTCAGAGATCAGCTGTGATTTCTTCTTACAGAGCTGTCATTTGGCATTCTTACATGTCACAGGTTAATAGTGCTACTGATCGCTCTTTGGCACATGTGAAATAACTGCTGATGGCATCCAAGCTTTAAAATGTCACCAATTGGGCCGGCACTTCTTTCCTTGTTTTGATAGCAAGGCTTGAAGGATGAAATATGACTCAGAGAAATTAAAGACAATGTCAGTTTATTATCTCATCCATTTCATCTTTCTGCCAGATCAAAAACATTCCTTCCAGATTATTCCGTAATGCTTGTCTAGACCATTTTTGAAGACCTTGGAGAGGAGAAACCATCATTTTCTTGGCAGTCTTCTCTACAGCTTTAATGGATATTACTATTATACAGCTCTTCCTTACCACAGTGGCAATATGGTCCTTCAGAGCTCCTAAGTAGTGCTGCCACATGCAGTACTGATCTTCACGTCTTGGCTGTGGAAAGTACTATGACTGATCTCTTTCTGGTGACATAGTCAAAATGCTGTAGGTCCATATTCAAAAAGGTTCAGGAAAGAGCACATCCTTTTAGCAATAAATAATGTGCTCACCAGGTCTGACACAGAACATTACATTAAAAAGAACGCTGACTCTGGTGCTGCTTTTTTGCAAATGAAATTTACTTCTGTATCTGTGTTAAGCAGCTGCGAATATGATAGATGTCCAAAGAGCTTTGTGTTTAATTGTAGCTCATTCTATTTTTATTGTTTGGAGTAAACTGAGGTGAACTCTGCCCTGATTCAAGGTGATCTCATTAAAAATGTCTTAAAATGTGAATGTTGTTTAAGGCATAAGTACACGACAAAGTATTGTGAAGCTATGAATGTTAATATATTTTAACATTCATAGCACCACAAAACTTTGGCTTTGTCATGTACTTATGCCTTATACATCACACACATTTTTAAGACAACTCTCCAGAAGAGTTTGTCAATTAAAATCCTTAAGAAAGATGGCACTATTCTCAAGATGGTTTCCCTATAAAGATAAAATAATAATAATTCACATAATAAAAATTGCAAATGAAGCCCTGACCATAGGAAAAGTCAAGGATAACACCAGGTTTTCACAAATGCAAAAGATGGAGAGGGGGAGGTGTTCCTTTATTTAGATGGTAAGAGCCACAATGGTATTTTGATTAAGGAGTTGGAATGCTTCAACTCCCCCATCAGCACAGAAGCTGAGTAACTTTAAGCTAATTGTTTTCTCTCTGACCAACCTATCTCACCGAGTTCCTGTTGTGGGAAAAGAAGAGGAACAAGCACAATGTATATTGCCTTGAGCTCCTGCACAGAGGGAATGATATATATTTAGTAAAAAAAATAATGTAGGTTCTACCACCAAGATGTGCCTCCAGGCTCCCACCGTCGTAACCTCATTGATGGTAAGCACACGAAGCAGCTCCTCTCAGGATGAAAACCTGGGGTGAGCTGGTTGGGGGTAAGAAAGGTGATTCTGCAAGTCGTATAGTTTTTGAAGGTTAAAACCACCACCTTGAATCCATCCTGGAAGCCAACTGGTAACTAAGCCAGTAAGCTCAATACAGATGTAACTCTGCTGAACTGACTTCCTTTGGCAGCTGGGATGCTGTGCTTTGAATCAATTGCAGTTTCCAAATCATCTTCAAAGGTGGCTTCAAGTAAAGAGGGCTGCCCAAGTCTAACATGAAACAATAACCTATATAATAAGCATACTTATCTTTGCACAAGGAAATGTAATGCAGAGTAATGTCCAAAATTATTAGCCATACATGCCTGAGATGCTGCATTCATTCCATTGTTAGCTGTTGACTGTCCCAATAATTCACCCACACGTAGCAGGCCGCCTTAAATGTGACTGCATCTCATCCCACTTATGCATGACACTAAACAGTAGTGTCTCATGCTGGTTTTTCCCAAAATAGATAAAAATGAATAATGGGCTTCAGAACCACAAGTCACTTTTAAGTTACCCAATCATATACCCACACAACTGCTCATATATGGAATAAACAGAATAGGTAACATGTATTTTCTTTTTATCTGATTATATATACTTTTATATCTATCTTTCTTATATCTTTTTTTCTACTTTTTTATTCTCTTTTCTTACTGCACTTTTAGCTTTTTCTGTTATTTTTTCTTTCTTTCTTGTTCTCCGATCTGATTTAATTTTTATTCCTGTTGTTCTTAAAAAAATAATAAAAATTATATTAAAATTGAATGCAAACTTCATTGCTGGCTTCTTTTTATTATTGAGAAAAACATTCTTGTTATGCCACTGTAAATAGTACTATATGCACACAGAAGGTTTGGGTTAGGCAAAGCAAAATCCCATCATATGCGATACAGTCAGTGGGACTTATACCTACGTATAATTTAATATGACTGAACCTAATTGTGAACTCACAGCTTCAAATGCTTGGAGTTAAAAGTTATATGGTATTGTCAACAGCCTGTATGACTGCTACCTTTCTGCTGTCAGTGAAAGAAAGTCATAACAGTCTGGATTTGAGAAGGAATCCTGCATGTCATTTCACTGGAACTTAAGAGAAAGAATTAGGCTTTTGGGGTTAGCATCACCACCTCCTCTTCTTTCTGCATTTTCTTTGTTTCAAATAACATTATTAAAAACACAACATTTGGAAAATGTTCATCTTGTTTTAAGCGATAAGGTAATTACCATCCTGAGGCATGCTAAAAAAAAGAAAACCTAAACAGTGAATCAGAAAACTCTACCCAACTTAGAAATGTGAAATAACTATGTAACATAGGCTTGGTATGAGATATAGAAAGTTGAGAAGGTATGATAGTATACAATATGACAGAAATATGAAAGGAAGTAATCCATGTGACATGCAGAACTCCTTTCATTACAGTGAATTGGCTCTCATTTCTTAGTATCTCACGATAAATAATTATAATGACAGGGAAAGTAGCTGGTGGCACCTCACTCACATTGCTGAACAATTATGAGCCACACCAATGGTGATATGAAACATACCTGGATTTACATAATTAGATATTATTTATTAAATTGCATGCACTGGGTGGAAGGGATCACATATATTTAGAAGTAAAGTTGCATATTCTAGGGTGGACAAATCTATGTATTTAATGGTAATTGTTTTACTGAAAGATATATGAAATAATTTGATTGAATTATTATACATAACTTGAATCCAAATGAAATTATAATCTTCCATACATAATGCCAAATATGGTCCAATACTTAATACTGAGTTAAAAAATATCAAGCACATATATTCAGAGATATAGAGATGCAATCAGAGAATTCTTCATAAAAAAGAATACAATCTTTTTATTATCATTCTAATGAGAAACTAAATATGGCTGCAAAGAAAATTAATACAATGACACCTCAGTGAGTGCACAGGTTGGAAAAATAATCAGTGATCAAGAAATAAATGGACACTGATGATCAACATCAGCTCGTAGTATTGGTAAAGTACTAGTCCGTACTTTCTGAATTTTACTGTTTGTAGGATGGCAGTGCAGGGTGGCTTTCTAGAATTCCTTGCCAATACGAGTCCTGAATGACAACAAAATTGAGTTTCAACGTTTTAAACTGGTTTTTGTTTTTAAGGTAAAGATCATCTATAATAAAGGCAGGATATGAATGAATAAATAAATAAATAGGAAGGAGAGAGCTGAGAAATTGCATACCTGTGTATTCCCTTGGTCCTTCCTCCATTACTGAATTAAAATCCTGTCTACCCATCCTTGAAACAAAAAATCAAAAAAAAAAAAAAAACCAAACACACACTAGTAGCATCCTGTTCTGCTCTTTAGCAATGCCCTATCCTACCTCTATCACAACTGTTCATGGTTACTATCAAAAATGACTATTTGGATTTGTAAGAATGCCTGTAGTTATAGGTTTCTCTTAAGGCTTTGCTGCCATTTCCCTTCTGCACTCCACTAAGCTGGCAAGGAAAACACCAATCAACAGAGCATAAATAGGATGGCTCTGATTTCACCACTCTGTCAAGGCCCTTTGCTTGCTCTGTCCTTCCACTCGCACGTCTTCCAGATTTAAGATTATGAAATATACAAATGGGAAGTTAACACGGTGAGCATGCTGTTATGGAGGTCCCCTAGAGCAAAGAGAATATCTGTAGCTCTGGGTTCAAGTGTAGAGTCCTTGGTGCTTTCTGAGCTTGGTTGTTTGCTTGCAGAGTATTTCCCAAGTAGGTAATCTCATCAGTATTAGAAGGAGATGGGGTCTGTGGGGAGGAGGAGGAGGAGGAGGAGAATGATGGCTATGGGGTCCTTGGTGCTCTCTGAACCTGGTTGCAGACATTTCATTATCCAAGAAGTAACATCATCAATGCAATCTGATGATCAGATTGCACTGACGATTTGCCTAATTGGGTAATCAAATATCTGCAAGCAAAGAACCAAGCTCAGAGAACACCAAAGACTTCACAAATCCTACGACGCCCAGTTCAACATCTCATATTATTTTCTATGTACTGGAAAAAAGAAAAGCACTAAAAGACAATAATACATTTTAGAATACTATTAACGCAGAACAGTGCGAAAACAACCTTTCTTCTTCCCCAAATGGAATAGTGGATCTAATCAGTTCAAAATACTGTTAAGGAATATTGCTGATCCCGCATCTCTTCTTCCCAAAATAGTGGCACTGTATTCTCCTCATTTTTCCGTTTTTCAAAGTATGGGGAGCTGCTGTTGTCAAAAATAGGGAGAGAGAAGGTAACCATGAAAGGAAATCAAGAAATAAAGTACCAACCTCAAGAGATCAAACTAGAAAAGGAGGCAGGCTAGTGGTTGTCAACACTTCTGAAACACACCTCTGATGGTAATCACAACAGATTGGTTGTTTTCAGCTAGGTACTAATAGGGGACATAGCATCTTATTATAGGCAGATAGTAACTTGAGATGAAAAGTGCTACTTTCATTCCAGATAGTAATAATTTTAGTTCCATTGATAGGTGACAGATGAGTTAAAGGCAATTGTATAGTCTAGTAGGTTTAACTGATGTTGTCAAAGCATGATTATGTTGTTAATATGCAAGTTGTGATAGGACCTAAGTCTCCTTTTGGGTCTTTCTTCTTCTTCTTCTTCTTCTTCTTCTTCTTCTTCTTCTTCTTCTTCTTCTTCTTCTTCTTCTTCTTCTTCTTCTTCTTCTTCTTCTTCTTCTTCTTCTTCTTCTTCCTTCTTCTTCTTCTTCTTCTTCTTCTTCTTCTTCTTCTTCTTCTTTCTTCTTTCTTCTTTCTTCTTCTTCTTCTTCTTCTTCTTCTTCTTCTTCTTCTTCTTCTTCTTCTTCTTCTTCTTCTTCTTCTTCTTCTTCTTCTTCTTTTAGTACAGCTACTTCAAAGATACTTCCTGCATTATGTGAAAAATTCCATAACCCTTAAGCGTCAGACTGTCAGAAATTTGTCTGGCCTTTACTGGAGCCTCTGATTGTACGTGCACTGACTTTAACATGAGCTTAAGGGAAGAGTATCACATGTAGAATATTGCGAAGATATTCCCAGAGGATACAAGATCTCTTGACAATCGTGGAAATGGCAACTTGACAGGTACAGGTGCAGCAAAAAATTATACAAATGTGGAACAGTGCTTTTGAAAATTATTGAAGTCAAATTAAGGACCAGTCTTTGGTTCTGGATGGTAATTCAGGCAGTTTTTTATAGATTATATTGAAACATGCAGAAAACAGTATAAATCTAATACAGGAAGCTGCCCCTCATAATTTCTGGCATATTTATGTTTATGGGATCTTAAAATACTTCTAAATTACAAATGTTAAAAGAATAATTCTCCATGAACCAGGTATGAGTAAACAAGTTAGCATATTAGTAATTTATTTATTGCCTAATCTCTCTTTCCCTTCCTTATTTCACAGGTAATGGTTTTCTTTTTACCCATCAGAGTCATCTTTATGGAATACCACAAATTTATAACCACGAATATTTCTGCAATAACAAATGCAATTTCTTATTCGTCCCCTTTTCTAATATAGGTAAATTTAAAGGGAAATTGGTCATTTCCTTCTTCTTCTGATTAGATCTAATCACAATTAATGATTTTCTCCTTGTAGAGTTTACAAAATCTGTTCAAAATGTTCAAGATTAAATCAATAGCATACTTAATACTAGGAAGCATCAGAGAGCACCATTAGCTAAATCAAACATAATGGCAGCTTTCCAGACATTAACACATTTTGTGCCTGTCTTCTAGAGTCTGTGTGGAATGCATTTTCACATCAAGATGGAACAATATGTTTTTGCAGTAAAATTAAGACCATAAATAAATAAGGTGCTGTTGGAAGTCTTTCCCATCCCCTCATTGATGTTTTCCATTTTTCCTGACAGCTTGGTTGCATGAATTAGGTATGTCTACTTTAATGAAGGACTAGGCAGCAGTGTTCCAATATCTAAGGGGCTGCCACAAAGAAGTGGGGTTCAAGCAATTCTCCAAAGCACCTGAAGTCAGAACAAAAGCAATGGATAGAAACTAATCAAGGACAGAATGAACCTACAACTAAGGAGAAATTTCCTGAGAGTTAGAACAATTAATCCATGGAATGACTTGCCTTCAGAAGTTGCGGGTACCCCAACACTGGAGGTTTTTAAGAAGACATTGCACAACAATTTGTCTGAAATGTTATACAATTTCCTGCTTGAACAGGGAGTTGGACTAGATGACCTCCAAGATCCCTTGCAACTCTGTTATTCTGGCATTCTGCTTTGCAAATCATGTTTTCAGGCCACTCCTATGTATCTTGAGAAATAGAAAAGATACAGAGGACAATAACATTATTACCGCTGGCAGAATAGCAGGTTCCATTCCACATTTGATTATAAGATCAAAAATAATCTTTCCTTAAGGAAAAGATGTAAGGCTCATAATGCTGTTTTAAAAGAACAGAAATCAGTAAGTTCTATGCTTGAAAATGTACAGACAGGATTACAAAGGCTGATCAAAGAAGAGTTTAGTGACTGTTCAAAGTTATGGCACCAAAAAAAAGTGACTTATGACCGGTTTCACACTTACGACCACTGCAGCATCCAATGGTCACGTGATCAAAATTCAGGCATATGGCAATTGGGATGTATCTATGACAGTTGCAGTGCCCGGGGTCATATGATCACCATTTGTGACCTTCTCAGCTGGCTTCCGACAAGGAAAGTCAACAGGGGAGCCAGATTTGCTTAATGACTGCATGATTCATTTAACTGCAGTAATTTGCTTAACAACTGTGGCAAAGAAGATCATAAAATGGGGCAAAACTCACTTAACAATTCTTTGCTTAGCAACGGACATGTTGGGCTCAATTGTAGTTGAGAACTACTTGTATACGAATAGTTGTGTCACTGAGAAGGATTTAGCATTATGCCAAATAAACTGTAGTCCATTTATGATAGAGGAGGCTGGTATATCAAACTGCCTTCCATGGCAAAGAAACCAGTGAAGTCATTTTACAGTCATGACATTTTATCAGCAAAACCTGTGTCTTAGTATAAATCTATTCAAAATAAAATATAACAGAAATCACTGATGTGTAAAACCTCTCCCAAACTCACATGAATTTCGTAAGTTACTTCATCAGCAAGTTAATAAAAATAGAGATGCATTCTGCTCCTTACTGAATTGCAACTGTTTAAAACAAATGTCTAAACATATCAACGCATCCATTTTTAATTTAGCCGAGAAAAGGTAAAGCAAACATTTTAAATTTTAACTTCATAAATGTACATATTGCTAAGCTACCATAATATTCACAAGCCAGCCCGTTTCAAAAACTGTACACTTCTGCTATAATTTACATTTTCTGATTAGATCAGGCAAACAAATTGCTATTTGGTAGATGAAACAAAATATTGATTGGGCTGTGCAACTTCCACCTAAAAAAACAAAAGGAATTTACAAGGTCAGTAACTAATTGCCAAATTACTCCTTTATCATCATCCTGAAAGACATAAGGAAAGAAATAACATCACTGGATACAGGACCTTTTAGCAATATCTCTTTAATAGTACAAGCTGTTCATTCACATCTCAAGTGCCAAGAAATTCAGCTTCAGATACTGTTCTGTGACTTTAATTGCTGCTGAATTTGGCATGCACTATTTTAGTTTTATATCAGAGCAACATATTTACTATCATTCAATTATGCCCAATGTATCTTAGTGTATAGTCAAATCTATGCAAAGTATGTTGCTAATCATTCTGTAAATTAAATCTAAGAAGCAGAGAATCTCCCCCACAATATTGGATTTACCACAGATGCAGTTCCTTCAGTCCTCCAAGTTTGGATTATCTTTTCTGCAATAACAGAATTTAATTTACAGCATAAGCTAAAGATAAGGAACCAAGGCCCTTTGATATGGCCCACAGTGAGGGATGTTGGAAGTTGTAGTTCAGCATCACCTGCAGGACTGTAAGTTCATCATTCCTTTATAAAAGGTATGTGACATCGTAGCCTTCTGCTTTTTAGTCTACCTTAAAAAGCCCAGACTGGTACTCTGTAACAAACGTGCTTAAAGACACTGGATCTACTGTGTTTTAGGAATGGGCTGTATACTAGTGCAATTAGCAGCTTTTAAATTTACAGTCTAAGGCAGGGGTCTTCAAACTTGGCCCTTTTATGACTTGTGGACTTCAACTCCCAGAATTCCTCAGCCAGGCACGCTGCCTGAGGAATTCTGGGAGTTGAAGTCCACAAGTCATAAAAGGGCCAAGTTTGAAGACCCCTGGTCTAAGGAATCCTGGCTAAGATTAAATTTTTTGCTTTCTACTACTACCTGAACCTTGAATGCATCTGAGTCATAAAAAACACAGCCTTAGCAAACTACTTAATTATAACTGAGAAAAGAGATTGCATATGCTGAAAGTTCAGGAAATAAATAAGAAGTTGAGCATGATACAAGGAATTAAATGGTCTCTTTTCTCATTTTTATTTTTATTCAGGATACAACATAGAATCCATACTCTGATATTAAAAGATACATTACAGGTATTGCCAGACTGATGTTAACTCAGAATACCTCCTATCTTTCAACAGATTCACGGAAAGGTAGAAAGCAAGAGGTAGGATTAGTTTCTCTGCCTGATTTTTCACGATTAATAATAATAATAATAATAATAATAATAATAATAACGTATCGCTCTTATCTGTTAATTTAAGCTTTGACAATATAATGGATGTGAATAAAGAATTCAGTTTCAAACTGTGACATTCATATACAACAGACAACTGAGCCCAAAGTTTTGATTGTTAAGCAAGACAGTTGTTTTGCCTCATTTTACAACCATTCTTGCCACAGTTAAGTGAATCACTGTAGTTGCTAAATGAAACACTTGGTCATTAAACTGGCTTTCTGCATTTGACTTTGCTTGTCGGAAGCTGGCTGGGAAGGTTATAAATGGTGATCCCATGACCCCAGGACAGAGCAACTGTCATAAATACATGCCAGTTGCCAAGAGTCTGAATTTTGGTCAAGTGATTACCATGATTGTAAATGTAAAAACCAGTCGTAGGTCACTTTTTCAGGGCCATCTTACTCTGAATGGTCACTAAATGAATGGTTGTAAGCCGAGGACTATCTGTATATTAAAATCGCTATTTTCTCCTTTCAGGCAGTGGGTGTTCAAATGTCACTATTTTTCTATTTACTAAGTTCTATGATAGATATACCGGTAGTTGCTATTTTAAGACACTGTACACTTGTAAGCAGAGGCAAAACACTTGGCTGGTCGCCAGTATTACACGTATTTCTTTTTTCCTGATGAAGTTAATTTTCTTCTCAACAGATTGAACAGAACTCCGCAGAAACTACCCTATGAAACTTATAGCATTCACGTTAGGCTACACAATCATGTCAACCTTATTTTATCTGTTCAATTACAAATGCATTGTCAAGCCTATCATATAAAATTCCCTTTCATTATGTTATCACAGCCTGAAAGCTGTAATTTCACATCCACATCCCTGTCACTTTCAAAAGAATTCTGGGCCAACATTCATAGGATACCTTACACTAATCACATTTAATTTTGAGCAGCTGTCATTACCTATTTATTGGTACTTTCATGCTACCAGGGAATTTATGACTGTTCAAAAGCCTCAGTAATATAGTTATATGAACCTATTTAATATTTGACCCAAGACCCTAAAGGAGGAAGAGAGAGACATATTCTGGCATCAATTAAAAACAAATAGCAATTCTTATGAGCAGCATTTTTTTTTTCAAGAAGAGGAACTGGTTGATCTCTCAACTGAGCTTAACAATCTTCCTACTATCCACTTGTCCCATTGCTGCAGTCTTTTTAAGTAGCATTGGATGATGGCAATTGCAAGAAGAGCTTGATGTAACTAGTCACTCAATGGTCATTTAAGCCAGAATATTTGTATTTAATTTGAAAGGAATGAAAATATTCCATTGCATGTTAAGAAAGAAAACAGAATGTATACAGGACTTGTACTGCTTGCTGCTCACTGTTGCATTCCAGTATTCTTTTGTTCCTGGATATAGGAAGGTAGAAGTCCATATTCTGTTCCTTTTCACTCTTTCCGCTTCCTTCAATCTAAATCTAGAGAAAGGAAAAGCAAGATTTTCCAGAAGTTCTGGAATTTCCCAGCTGCCCTATCTTTCCAAGGTTTTAGTTCTCCTGGAAAGATGAATGGAAAAGAAACCATGTTTTCTGGGTAGATTAGCAGCCTGCCAAGCTCATCGTTGGGATCAGTGTTTCTCAACCTTGGCAACTTGACAAAATGAAAAGTTCAACTCCCAGAATTCCCCAGCCAACATTTTAAAAAAATTAACAAAATTGTAATATATTTTCTGAATTGTAAACTGCCCAAAGTCATTGAGATGTGCAGCCATAGAAATTGAACAGATAAATAAATTCCCACCTAACACCTTTTCTTCACGGTTTATTGAAAGGCTAGCCTGGAATAGGTGAACAGAAACTGGCACGTTTAGTGCATTTTTAGGAATAGTAAATGCAGTCTTGACCTTCAGAGATGTTCTGACTTTCCACCTTGGATTATACAGCAGTTAAGCTACCCAATGGAACCATAAGATGCCAGATGAGTAAGGGTGTGGAAAGTATTAACTTTATTCAAAAGCACATTATGAAGGGCAAACGTGTACATTGGATCTCTGACTCAAGAAAATCAATGCATTACATGTACAAAGAACACATCTGTGTAGAATGTTCTGGTGTGTTTCATTTTTTAGAATGAATAAAAACTGCAAACCCTAGAAACGTTCCAAAGATGTACAAGCTCAAACTATGGCCACTGCAACAGTTAGCCTACACATCTTTGGAATTTGGATCAAATAATCTGCACCTGTGAAGCTAATCTGGCCCCCTCAGCCACAAAAACAGAGCGTGATTTTTTCCTCACTAAAGATTGGAGTTGCTCAAATCTTTGAAAGGGATGCTTTGTAATACAGGGGAGTGTGTTGAAGCCCTAGTCCTTGAATCATTACAGCACCTGTGTCTTTTTCCAGGCTGATGCAGCTGCTCTCTAAACTGCTATTAATGTTCAGTGACTTTCTTTGCTAGAAAAAGAAACATAGTGCAAGACATCTGGAGGGCATCAGGCCGGGCAAAAGGTACTCTAAGTCAGTACATTCAGGTTATTGTGATCAAAGATCACAAATGCCCCCCCCTTCCCAAAGTAAAATAACTTGCAAATACCAACCATATAAAATCTGCCAAAAGAATCCATACGAGCCTATTACTCAATATACTCTAAGGTCATTCATCTGCAGATACTGACAGCAGCTGTGCCCAACTCTGCAACGCTACGCATAACAAAAGTGTCCTTGTGTGATTAAAAAAAAAAAGGTTAACATAAAATTCCTGAGTGACCTGGGTCACACAAAGAACAGAGTCTTCTTTGGCTATCATTATAAAAGGAACAATGCAGCAATATGTGAAGGATGAATTCAGCTACGCTGAAGGTGCAAGAGATAGCTTTGGCACGCTACAGGCATTTCACTGAATTTCCCATATAAAAGTGCTGAGGGCAAACTGTCCAAAAGACTTTCTCTGATTATTGTAAATTGTACAAAATTTAGAAAATCTACAGAGAGAGGCCCGATGGAGAAACCTTTCCCCCCAAATGCTCAAGACCATGAAGGCTGAAATTGGTCAAAGGGCAAGAAAATGCTACTGTAAAAAATTAAAGTATACCCTCGCTTTGTCGATGGAGATTCTCAGTCCTCCAGGTCATAGTTATCCCAAAGGTGCTTTTTCACGAGGCAACTGGACTTTCTTGTTTTTGTTTGAAGACGTTTCGCTTCTCATCGAAGAAGCTTCTTCAGAAAGTACCTTTCCCTCATGAAAAAGCACCTTGGGGACATACCCTCGCTTGGTTAAAGATGTGTATCAAAATTGGCTAAAAGGCAGTTCTTCCTCTGCCCCTGCTCTGTTCGTTCCTCCCAGCAATTAAAAATAATCACTATTTTTTTCCATTTTTCCTCCTGAGATTGTAAATCGGATTTTTTTCTTTGAACTCGGTATTCTTTAGCAGCTCTTTGGGTCAAAAGTCGGGCAACTCTGTGGATATACTGACGTTACACTGTGGTAAGGAACATAAAGCACTCAAAACACTTAAATACGGTTTGTAAATGCAGATTATCAATATTAATTTTAGCTACCTCTGTGATCCCTGGTAAAGGCTACTGTTTACCTATCTATTTAAAACATGAAACAGACACAAGCATCTAATTAGCTACCTCAGTGTTTCTCAACCTTGACCACTTTAGGATGGGTGGACTTCAACTCCCAGAATTCCCCAGCCAGCCTTGAACTACATAATATTTCCTTCCTATCAACCTTTCTCCATCGTTTTAGATCAGAAATGTCTTTGCATCAACAATTAAAAATACAGTATAGACAATTTAGAGGGAGCTATACCAAGTATACGTTACCATCAGTGTGTAAAATTAGGCATTTCTAGAATGCTTAGGAAATCTACAGAATGCCAAAAATGGGACAACGAAGCATGAAACACTTATTATTTCACACATTTCCTAAGCATTCGATGCAATGCCAATAGGCAAACCGGCAAAGTGTAAAATACTCCAGCTAAAAGGCCATTCTAGCCTTCCTTGTTGCAACAAGTAGGTCAATACTGCTCTTTTTCTCTTGTTTTTTTTCTTTCAGTAAGAAAGTCCTATACTTCATTTTGCATTTCTTCTTTTCATATATCTCTAACCCTAACTGTAACTCTAACCCTTTTCACGACTCTCTTTTCATACTTTGCCTAAATAGTTGTCATTCTGCATAATAACTAAGTACAGTATTACATACAAAGCTTAGAGAAAGTATATAGCATATTAAAATAACATAGGCATTTCATACTTTGCCTAAAAATGTCACACATTCTATAGATTTTCTAGGCATTCTACACAATGTCAGCTTTTCACACATATATGACATATATAAACAATTGCATTAAACAACCCCGAGAGTATGTTTTCAGCTGAGATTATGCAATAAGAGCTATACTGAGATACTGAAAAACTGAAAAAAGAAAAATAGGTGGGTAATCATCAAAATTAAGTTGGGTATTAATTTTATTTAATTAATTTACATGATTGTCCATCTCAAAACAGTGGTTCTAGGTGGTGTAAAAGAGTGGTCCCAATCCCTAGCAGTGGCAGTGGGGGAGCAGAGGGGATGACTTCACGCACAAGCACACACTCACCCGCTTGCGCAAATACAGCTTTGCGTGTGCTCACCTGCCACTTCTGCAAATGTGGCTGTGTGCGTGCGTGCTGTGCTCACCAGCCATTTCCACAGCCCAGTTCCCAACAGGCTATACCCTGGCACTGGGCCGTGGCACCTTGGTGTAAAAGATTAAAACAATGGCTACAGCCACCCATGATGCCCAAGATAAAACAAAACATTTCAATCAAAAAAACCAAATCTAGCCTAACCTCCTGGCCAAACATCTGTGGAAACAAAAGGCCAACAAGATTAGGACCAGATTTTGGGGGGTGGGAACTTTTCCATAGGGCAGGCATTGCCATAGAGAAGGTGCAATTCCTGAGTTTAAATTTTTTTGACACTGCTTGATGGAGGGAGCTCAGGGCATGCCTGCTCTTCTTAATTTGGTAGGCCAAAAGAAACAATAGATTAAATATATACCTAGCACAGGCTAAAAAGGTAGCTTACCTCTAAGCCGGGGTGGGCAATTAATTTTCCCAAGGGGCCACATGAAAAACATGGAGTATTGTGGAGGGCCGAACCAATACGGCTGTCAGGGTAGGCACTCATGAATATATGTAAATTGAGAAAAAAGTAGTCGCCTTCAAAATAAAATCAATCCATATGGGCTAGAGAGGAACAGGCAAAGGGCCAGGTGTGGCCTGGAGGGGCGTAAAGTGCCCACATCTGCTCTGAGGCATGTAGGCTTTATAAGTCAAAAAGCAGCACCTTGAATCACACCCGGAAGACTACTAGAATTGAGGGCTGCTCATGGTACAATGTTATATGAATGTAACAAGAAATACCAACACCTGTCCACATTACTGCATTCTGGACCAGGTGCAGTTTCCCAAAAACTGTAGAAGAGTAGCCTCACATAGAGCATGTTAGAGTAATCTCATTGGAAGTGACTAAGGCATGAGTCACTAAGAGCCAGGCCTTCCTTGGTACAGGAAGGACGCCAAAGATGCCTGAGACAAACTGATGTAAAAAGCACCCCTCGTCCAGCAGTAGCCATTGCAGGAACACTCCCAAATTGCTTACCAATTTTGACTGAGGAAATAACAACCATAAACAAGCTCAAAAGCAGAAAATCTCCGGAGCCAAGGGCTTAAAACTCTGGCTTCCAAGGATTTTGCTGCAGCCTCTTTTCCTCTATCCAGACCCTCACAGTCTTCAGGCACCAGGAAAAGACCTTAGCGGCATTACTTGGTCAACCCAAGGTAGATGTACAACTGGGTATTACCCCTATGCTGATGAGACCACACCCCATGCTGACAGGTGATCTCAGCCAGGGACTCCATGTAGATATGAAATGAGAGTGACAAAAGAAAGGAGTCTTGAAGCACTCCATAAAGCAGGGACCTTGAGTACCACCTCTCCCACACACACCAAAACTAGCCCCAAAGAAAGGAGCAACACTAAC
This sequence comes from Protobothrops mucrosquamatus, assembly GCF_001527695.2. NCBI lineage: Eukaryota > Metazoa > Chordata > Lepidosauria > Squamata > Viperidae > Protobothrops > Protobothrops mucrosquamatus. The sequence continues at coordinate 127,514 of NW_015386193.1, read as the reverse complement.
ATGGTGCTTCCCATTCTGAATTTCCTAAGCAGGCCAGACAAATACCATGATTGATAGTATCAAAGGTCACAAAGAGATCAAGGAGGGCCCAGATGGATGAAGTACTTCCCATCCTTAGCCTGCTAAAATCAATAGAAATCTCCTTTCCCCTCTTTGTAAAAGAATATAAATGAACACAATAAACTCTATAATCTTTATGTATTTATTTTACCACTAATTATAGATTTGGGGAGTTATGTGCCACTCAAGAGTCGGTTAATTGAAGCAGCCTATAAGCCCCATAAATTAATACTACATTTCTGAGCAGAGATCAATAGCGCAGAGATCTTCAGCTTAAAATTTTAAAATTAGATCCTCCAGCTCTGTAAACTGAAGCTTCTAACAGCAGCATCTGAAACAAGTTTCTGTTCAGTATAGTATTCCATGTTAACAAAGTCTCATATTCGAGCCACTTTTTTTCTTATACAAGGACAAAGCTCAAAATGATACAGAGGTTATAAAATTATATAATGACAGGGGAGATCCGAAGAACAGAAATCTCAATCAGAGGCAATGATCAAGGGAAAGCTTAAGTAAAATCTCTCCACCTACCACACCCTTAGAGAGTATGAGGGGATTGATTGATTAGGTAACTTGAATTTATCATGTTATATTGGGCAATGAACAGTTGCATATAGGTTCATAAAGTAAACTCCTTCCTATAATAACAGCAATACAGGTAGTCCTCAATTTACAACCATTCATGTAGTGACTGCTCGAAGTAACAATGGCACTGAAAAATGTGACTTATGGCCATTTTTCATACTTATGACCATTTCAGCATCCCCCTGGTTATGTAATCAAAATTTGCACACTTGGCAATTGGCTCATTTATGATGGTTGCAGTGTCCCAGGGTCATGTGATCATATTTTGTGAACTTTTGACAAGCAAAGTCAATGGGGAAACCAAATTCACTTAAAAACTGTTGATACTAACAAACAACTGTGACAATTCACCTAATATTGTGCAAAGGTCACTTTGGCACCAGAAATTTTGGGCTCAATTGTGGTTGTAAGTCAAGGACTGCCTATAGTTAATTATTGTAATAAATGCAAGATATTTGCCAAAGTTCTAGGAATAGCTTTAGAAACTTCAGCCTTAGAAAATGCCTTTTGGGGCTCATGAGCACAAGTCAAAACTATAAGTGACCTACAGTAGTGGTTACAACATACACTCCAACCAATGTACATTTTAATTTTAAATGTAAAAATATTTATCAATTAACTAGATCTATCTTTGGCTTATGGTTGAAACACAAAGAGAAAAAATAAGCCTATGAAAAAAGCTGACTTACAAATTTTTTTAAAAAAAGTTATAGCTTCACCAATTCCAGGACTGAGGGTAAAAACTATTTTTAAACAGAAAGGCAACATTTCTTTTTGCCAGCAGAAATCATTGCAATGAATGAAACAAGCAAGAAACAAAAGATAAATCAACATCTTGAGGAATCATCTTTCACATTACTTTGTAACTTCTAGCCAACATGCAAGGCAAATGGTTTATCTAATTATAATCCTATTGACGAGCTTTTAGGAAGAAACAAAGCTATAATCTAGACAGAAGTTTAAGATAAAGGAAATAGATTGCACTGCATAACTGATCTATGGTATTTGTTTTGTTGCTTATGACATTATTCTCACTGATGGCAGTAAAACATATTTCGTGCTCTTTGAATTCTGAATGAATGAAAACACCATGGCCTATGTACATTTACAGTATTTGCATCAACTGCAGCAGTTCCCAGCATTCCTTATCTTTACTAGAATACTATAACATAAAAAGCTCAAAATTATAGGATATGAATTTTTGATAGTAGTGATTCTGATATATAAAATGTTAAAGAAACCTTAGAGAATTATTATGTAAAGATGAATAATAATGAAAGGCAAATACAGACATAGCTGGTCTATTTACTGAGAAATAATACTTAGCTAAATGCAATCTTTATGTAAACATATAATAGCAGACTACAGACTTTACAAATTTCAGGTATGAACATGTTTTCAGGAGAAAATGAGTGGAGCACAAACTCAGGGGGAAACAGCAATCTTAATTATATAATAGCATCTTTTAGTCATGTGGTGACATTTTTGGATCCCAAATCTTTAGATTTCTAGGTTTTACCAATTATTCAATCTGATCATGGACAGTACAGAACAGTTCTCATTTGTAATGACTTCAGCTGGCCTGTCCTCTGGAAACAATTTTCTCTTATAATTGTAATGAAGGGTGCCCTGTTCTGTAAAAATGCCAAATGGGTAAGTGAAAGAGCCATGTTTATATCTTAACAACATGGGCTTAAGGACTGTAGGATATGTTGGGCCATATATTCATTGCGACACTGGGGAGGCCAACACACTGAAAAAATTGAATTATTTTGAGACTCTGCAAAATAACCTTGGCACTAAAACTCAACTTGCCTGTTTGAGAAAAAGGTCTTGCTTTAAAAAGGAGCTGTATCATGTGATAAAGATCACTGCTTTCAGCCAAGTAGGATAAAAGTCATAGCTTTTAGCCAATCATAAAAGCCAGAAACCAAATGACTTAATAAGACCCAGGAGGCTTCTTTTGGGTAATCAATTTGTCATGTAGTACATATTCATGAACCATTTTACTGCATCACAGAATATTTCTCACAAATACAGTACTAGCATACCACACACAAAAAATTGCAACATGGAAATGTTTTCTAGTAATTTATAGTAATTCTAATCTATCCATACATTACTATAAAGTAATACAGAACAGAAAGAATCAAGATATGTTAAGAATTCATCCATTTATTAGAGTGCTCTCTTTCTCCAACAATGTTTAGCAGGAAAAAGGCATTCTGCCTGATGAGAAACCACCAGCTAAGCAATGCTGTTGCACAAGTATAATTCCTGGATTATTTCATAGTAACAGTCCTGTGGATATAGCCAAATCTCCATGGGGGGAGGGGGAGTGCACAAAGCATTCGATGCTACACAAGTTGAAATTCTTGAAAGTCACCCATCCAGCCTTCATGCCTAAAGAGACTAGAACTCAAGTCTCCTGATTTTCAATCTGGTGCCTTAATTGCTATGCCAAATTGGCTCTCTTAATTATAAATTAAGGTCTGAGCTTCCCAGTTATTCTTTCTTATTCCTTTCTTCTCAACCTGTAAACATGAGAGAACAAGGTCAACAACAGAACTCTAAACACTTGACAAGATTTAAATATATTAATCTAAAATACAGTTTAAACTAATTGCTGATCAATAAGATATTTCATAAGCTATTTTAGATCATTAAAAGTGACCATAACTATGCTGGGTACTGAAAACAAAACCAACCAACCCCCAAATCTACGGCCTAGCCCAGGGGTAGGCAACCTCGGCTCTTTTATGACTCATGGACTTCAACTCCCAGAATTCCTGAGTCAGCATAGCTGACTCAGGAATTCTGGGAGTTGAAGTCCATGAATCATAAAAGAGCCGAGGTTGCCTATCCCTGGCCTAGCCATATCTTTATTAGGACCATTTTTTTTTAAAGAGAGATTAAAAATGTGCAGGGCTTTGAGCAATTCAGGCTTCTTCATCAGGCCAGAAATCACATACAGGAGGGCACGAAGATCTAAAAAAATTAGGCCGGATAGGCTTACAATTGGAAGGCTTTCCTCATTTTCCTTTGTGGTTACATTTCCCAACGTTAGCTAGGGGACATGCAACATGTCCGGCTTTGACACGCACGGGCCAACCTTTTGTCTTTTGATTTCAGAGCGCATTCGACACGAGAAGAAATGGCCCGCTAACATCGTAACCCCGGGTTAAAAGCGAGCAACAGCTCGCCTCCTGACGGATCAGCTCTTCATCCCTCCCCTCTCGGCGTGTTTTTTAGATCCGAGCCCAACCGGCCTTCCATTCCCCCCACCCATTCCCCACCCCCCGCGCGCGCCTTCTCTCGCTTGGACGCGCTTCAGCGAGCGAGGGGGGCGTGGAAAGGAGAATGACGGTGACGTTGACACTGACTGTGAACTGTGAGGAGGCGCTTGCGCCGTCGCTCGTGTACACGTCTCCAGCCCCCCTTTCGCTCGCGCCGCTTTCTTTTTTTTTTTTTTCTTCTTCCCCAATGTGCGCGGGAGGGGGAGGGGAAGAGCGAGGGAGGGGTTGGAATGGTGACGTATCAGGCCGCCCTTCCTCCTTTCTGCTCCTCCCCCTCGCCCACCGCGAGCGACTCCCATCAGGGCACAGCCAGCGCGCCCGCGCCAGTCAGCGCATTAGGAGCCTCGGCGGCCGCCTACTTTTCTTCACCCGGAGTGACCGGGCTGCCCGCCCGCCCGCCCGCCCGCGCGCGCGCTCTTCCTCCACACTCGAGGGACGGTTTGTGCGCGCTGGAGAGTTGGGTACGTTTCATCCAGGCCCGGAGGCTCGCAGAAGCGACGGCTGTACCGCCGCCATTATCACCAGCGCGCGACGAGGAACCATCTTCCACCCCCACTCCCTCCCTCCCTCCCTCCTCGCCGTGTCTAGCTCCGCGCAGCGGCACCAGCAACTCCTCCTCCTCCTCCTCTTCTTGGAACAAAGGAAAGAAGCGGCGGCGGCGGCAGCGGCGGCGGTTGCTGCTGCTGCAGCTCCGGGACCCTCTTCCCGCTAAAGCCCGACCAGCGGCGGCGTCTCCCCCG
>NW_015386193.1:63877-122767 GCF_001527695.2 Protobothrops mucrosquamatus | reverse complement strand
GGGGGGGGGAAAGGGCCGCCTTTTTCGCTTTGTTCAGCCAAGGAGGACGGCGGGGCAGGGAGGACGACAAAAGGACCGCTTGTTTGCGTGGCTTCGCGGACGAGCCGGGGGGGGGGGCGGCGGCGGCGAGAGAAACAGAAAAATATGGATGCTCTTTCTTTCTTCTCGGTGTCGGCTGGCGCGGAGGCGGGAGTGGGTCTTCCCCGAAGTCGCTAAAAGGGGGGAAGAAGCGGCGGAAGGGGGAAACAGAAACTGGAGGGAGACAATGGGCTTCCTCGGCTTGCCGGCGCGGGGATGGGAGCGAAGACTTCCTCCTCTTCGCTTCCCGCCTTTCTCCTCCTCCTCCCCCGCACTCCCCTTTTTCCCTCAGGGCCGAAACGGCCTTTGGGGGCTTTTTGCGCGGGGGGTGGGTGGGTGGGTGGAGGGGAGATCGTTGGTGTGTTGTCCAAGCGGAGCGCTGGGGGCGACCGCTTGGCTTTCCCGGGCTGGCTCGGCCTTGCCATGACTCAGTGGTTTTCTTTCACGAGGCCCCTCAAGGCCTCAGTGTGTTATGTGTTTGTCAGCTGGGTGGATGTGGCTTGGGGGGAGAGAGAGAGGGAGAGAGAGGGAGGGGGAAACGGCGAGCCCGGAGCAAGGCCCCTGCCTCTCTTCCCGGGTTCTGGCCCATCCCCTCCCGGGAGCGCAACCAGGAGAGTCCGCCCTGGCCCGTCATCGTCGCCTGCCATTTTCTCCCGTCTTTTTTGTCGGCGCGTTTGGGCGTCCCGGAGTCCTTGGCGCTCGAGAGCGGCTCGCTTTCCTTTTATCCGCTGCCTGTCCCATTGCCTCCCTCCCCCCCCCGCCCCGGCCGCCTCCGCCTGTCGAAGGGCTGAATTTACTGGCAGCGGCTTCTCCTTTGTTTCCTCCGACTTGGCCGGTGTCCATTGTGCCACTACGAAAATCCCTGGCTCCTTGTCCTCCGGGTCCCCAAAAGCTTCAGGATTTCCCTGGAGGCGCCTTTCTTTCGAGGGCCTCCGAGTTTGAACCAGAAGCGCCTTGTTGCTTTTACAAAGTTTAATGCGTGTAGATGAATGCTGGGCAGTTGCGTTGCCGTAAGTNGGGGTAGAAATCTTAACTGAATACATATTTTGCTGTTTTAATTTTGTGAGCTGTACTGGAACTAGGCAGCTTTTGAGATAAAAATAGAAGCTGATTTCAGAGGCCCCTGTTGACAGGGTTTTATCTGAGCTTCTAGCTCAGCTTGTCACATTGCAGCCTTGTGACAAGCGGAAGCTAATGCGCTCCCCCATGTGACCTTAGCTTCTGAGGAAAAACTAAAGCTAGAGGACACACATGAGGTGGTATTAGAAGCCAGCATTCTAGTTAGACTAAAGGTATAAATCATATTCAATAACATGAGATTATAAATTCCATGCCAAGTGGTGCCTGGAAGCTGTCTGAAAATGAAAACTGATCTTATTTCATTTTGCATCAGTTTTTAACTGTTTAATTTCATTATCCCATTCCTGCAATACTTGTCCTGTTGCTTTTTGGACAATTTGAACTGAAATGACATATGGAAGGAGGCTTTGGTTTTACAAAGATGCAGTATAAATATATTGGATTGAGTAGACTAGTATTTCTAATAAATACTAGTCTGATTTACAAACCAGATTACATTTTGTAAGTAGACATGCATAGTTTAAAACTACAACCTGAATGTTTTAATGGTGGTTGGAAATCAATCTGTAAACAAGTAAATCTCCTACTTTGGAATGGAAGGCTAATAGATATTTTCTTCCACTTTTTTCAAACATGTATTTTAAAATACGTATATTTTGAAATAATGAGGTGTTTTCACCTTTTTTAGGTATTTGGGGAAAGGATAAATGTAACTATCCTGTCAGATTTTGTTTTGGACTTAATAGGAGTGAAAATAGCTATAAGAAAGCAAATTTCATACCTATATACACATATAATAATAGCCTTATCTTCCAGGTTTTATATTCCCTATCCATAAATAATACAGGAATATTAATAAAAATATTAGTCTTGCAAAACATTTTAGCTTGTCTATGTGATTGTGGCACTATTTTTGTTAATGCATTGCTCATGCTAAAATGGGGCTGTGCATAATATTTGCATAAACCCCACTCTTCCTTCCCAATCCAACAGAAACTATATAAAAGCAATCTGAAGTTCATTTAATAGCTTAGGAACTTTGGGCTTCACTAAACATAATTGTCAATAGAATATGCAGTTAGAGGCAGATCTATGTGATTATGCCATATGGATAAGCTATATGCATCTGCACATTCCCCTTTTTTATTTTTTAGGATGCAGTTAGCATTCCCATTTATAGAAAAAGAATCTCTTGGGTGAGGGTTGATCTGGGAATGGCTTTAGGCTGAAAGGAATCAAATGACAAGCAGCTTATTTTCTTTTAGCTTAACTCACAGCTTTAACAATTGAGAGTACCTACTAATTTCTCCATCCACCTGCCTTTGGACAGAGAAGATGGAGGAAGATTAAGTTTCTTCTTCATGGCTTATACTTTTCAAATATATAAATTTTCACCAGTCTTGTCCCATCCCTGTTTATGATGATCTGCCATTTCATGATGATATATATTCAACATTTATGCAGAGGACTAATTGTGCCATACTAGCATTTGTAATAGCAGTTCTATGTGAATTATGAATGTATAGAAGTTCCTAATTAGGTATCCTTTTCCTCTGTTTACAGCACAAGATGGCTCAGGAAACCAACCAGACCCCAGGACCCATGCTGTGTAGCACAGGATGTGGATTTTATGGGAATCCTAGAACTAATGGAATGTGTTCCGTCTGCTATAAAGAACATCTTCAGAGACAGCAAAATAGTGGCCGAATCAGTCCAATGGGTATGTTTTAGAGCAATAAAAATGAAATACTAGATGTGGATAGAGTACATTTAATAACAACCATTTTATTTGCTTAAACATTGTAATGTATTTGATTATATTCCCTTTTTTAACCTCCCAGGAACATCAGGTGGTTCCAATAATCCTACCTCAGATTCTACATCTCTACAGAGAGCAGATACTAGTTTAAACAACTGTGAAGGTGCTGCTGGCAGCACATCAGAGAAATCAAGGTAAAACAGAAATATGTTAAATAAAATTGAGCTTGAAATTATTTAAAAATGTTTTTTTTTCTACAATTGCATTAGATTCTGCTATACTTAATTAATAGAAGTAATACTTAGTCTATTTTTGAGTTAATATGAGAATTATAATAATGAAACATTTATAATAATATCTTAGATGACTGTAAGAATAGATTTTAAAGTCAGTTGTTAATAATTTGTTATCAAAATTTATTATCAGTGGGTTCAGTAATTCAGTTACCCAAAAGAGCTGAAGTTGTTAAAAATCTTAGCTTTATAAAAATTCTAGTCTTCGTAATAGCACTAACAAATTGCTTTCATTTTACTGAATGCAAGCAGAAATGTGCCTGCTGCCGCCTTGCCTGTAACACAGCAAATGACAGAAATGAGCATTTCAAGAGAGGAGAAAGTAATTCCGAAAACAGAGACAACAGAGCCAGGTATGCCTCTTTAAAAGTGACTTGAGTGCAGTTAGTACAGTGGGACCTGGCATGTTTAAACATCTATAATCAAGGAAGAAAACTATATTATTTGATATTTGCACACTTCTTACACAGCTATGAGGCAGCAATCTAGCCAACTGTGGTGGATCTTAGAAAGCTAAACAAGGTGGGACTTGGTTAGTTCTTGGATGAGAGGCACCAGGAAATCCCAGGGTTATAGACTAGAGTATGAAGTCCAAAGGGGTGGGTATGGGGGAGAGGGGTTATTGGAAGAAGAAAGTGGCAAACTGCTTCCAAATAGTTACCAAGAAGAATATATAATCATAGGGTCAAGCTCAGCTAAAAAAAAACCTTTATTTTTACCTTGTATATTTAAGAAAAAAAGCATGCAGGAAACTATCAAAGTGTTATTCTTACATCATTGCATTCTCTTCCAATAAAAATGCTTAATTTGCTAGTCAGATCAACAGCTAAGAAATTTAGTAGTCAAAATACACCAAAAACCCCATGCAAAATGCTTATTGTGTTTAGAACTGAGTACATCTTCTGCTATGAATACATTACATTTGACAAGAATCAGCAAACTTACATTCAATCGTACATATGCATTCATTCATTCATTCATTTTCATATCCATACTCTGCTCTTTAATCAGTTTTTTTAAGTGGGTCATCAAATATCGAAGCTCTTTTTAATAATTTGTTCTTCTGTACCATCATCATGGTAAATAGTATTTTTAGAGTAAATTTTCTGTAGTAAATATTTAATGTATAGTGTAAAAAAAACCCTTTTTTAAATGCATTAAATTGAATATAGCTTAAAGGGAAAGTATTGCAATAACTTCATGGTTTTGCTAGAATTTTAATAATAGGAAGAAATTCCCTGATTGCTTAAATAGCATTTTGAAGGAACCTTGTAATATGGGAAAGTTTTGCATAACATTATTAGATATGGTAGAAGGAGAAACAATTACATAAAAGAATAGATAGGTGTATCCCAGTATAGGTAAAAATCTATACAGGTAGTCCTTGACTTACAACAGTTCACTTAGTGACCGTTCGAAATTACACCGGCATTGAAAAAAGTGACTTCTGACCATTTTTCAAACAACTATTATAACATCCCTGTGGTCACATAATCAAAATTCAGACACTTGGCGACTGACTCATATGTATGCCAGTTGCATTGTCCTGGGGTCATGTGATCTTCTGTGACCTTCTGACAAGCAAAGTCAATGGGGAAGCCAGATTCACTTAACAGCCATGTTACTAACTTAACAACTGCAGTGATTCACTTAAGTCTGGCAAGAAATGTACCATTGGGCAAAATTCACTTAACACAAATTTGGGGCTCAGTTGTGGTCGGAAGTTGAGGACTACCTGTATTTAGAAGTCCACAAAAACTATATTCTGAGCCTTTTCCTTTTCTCAGCTTCTGAAAATTAGTGCTTTATATGGTTACTTGGCATAAGTGGAAGATAAAGTGAGAAATACATTCAGGCTTTTTACTTTTTCATGTCTAGATAATAGCTTGTTTACAAAAACAATATTTTAAGATAATGCATTCATAATTATGCCTAAACTTTTAGATATATATCAAACATAGTTTTTGAGCAACCAAGTTACATATAATAAATTTAATTAACTCAATTTATATCTGTAAGCAAGGATTAATTAAAATTTGCAAGTCCCCCACATGCTAAGCAACAACACATTTTCCCCCCATACATTAAAAATTACACACCAACTGAAGTTGATTGAGCATTAGATGTTTTGCATGGATTATGTATTGATATAACTTTCCACATTGTTTATATTAAATGGATGGTTAATGTGGATGTACTTTGAACTTTTGTACTCTCCCGATACTTTGAATTATAATTCTCATTATTTCTTAGCACTATTTCTGCTAGTTGAGTCATAATATTTTTCTGCATGATTTTGTTCTTACATATTTAATTGAAATGTCTAAAGAGTTTTACCAATAGTGTCTTCCATGGTGCACTTTATCATAACGGTAAATTTGAGTTTGGATATGAAAGAAAGTAGCTTTGAGGTAAAAAGCAGCTCACATATATAGCTATTGATAAACAATGTTATTCATCCTTGTGGCCTTTCTTAAAAAGAAAATGACATTTTTAATACCCAATCCTGTCTCAGCTCAGATTTTTAGAATGATTTGACATGACTTTATATAATTATGTATAAAACATTTCTATATCATTAAAATGGTTACAATGGCAGCACAGTGGCTGTTTTAATTTAACATTTAAATTATATCAGTATATGTCACCCTGTGGACATTTAATGCATATTTCAGTTAGCTCAATAAAATAAACTTTCTATTACGTAGGCAGTACCATAAGTGAAGGAGATAATTGATGGCAGAGGAGTCTCTAGTTTTTACTTCCAGTTTATCTACACAATTGATTATAGGCCTGCACTCGTCCTAACTCTGTATTGAAATGATAGCAACATCTCTATAAAATACATACTGTGCACATTTTCAGTTTCAAGGCCAACAGTGCCTTCCTGTTTATTCTGAGCAAGTTTAAGCTGTTGCAGTTGCTATGTGAAACAGTGATGGAGGGAAAAGAGCTACTTCAAAGCATTTACTTTCAGTAAAAAATATTTTTCCAAAAACGTGGCATAAGTAAAAATTAAGTTGCTACAATAACTCATAAATATTATTGTCTATGTGAGATCAGGGAAATGTTAGCTTTCCAAATAAAAGAAGATCATAGTTTCCTTTCTCTCCATTATTTGATGTGCTGATTGGGGTTGATAAAAGATAGAGTTACAATATTTGAAGGATTCTCCACACCTGTTCTCTCATATTCCAACATGTATTGCTGGACTGCGCAGAACTCTAAATCCATTGGTTAAGCCATTGCCACCAAATGTCTTGGTTTGATTCTTGGTGCCTTTAATAAAGTTCAGTGTTCGGAAAAAAATTCTTTGATTTCCAAAGTTGTACTCATTTATTACAAAATTGTTTCAAATTGTCCATAGTATTAAAACAACTCATTATATAAATGTTCCTCAAGGTAGTTTTTAAAAAGAGAAATGGGAAAGTGGAGAAAAATAACTTAAGACTGGTTGTACACCCAATATCTTCAAGAATGTTTTCACCAAATAATTTTTATAGAAATAATTGTTTCAATATTAACATTGTGCATGAAACAACATGGTTGAAACAACTTCAGCAAATGTTCCACTGCTTCATATTGGTTTCAGGCTGCTGTCCTGCTATTGCCCAAATAAAAACAAATGCTGAAGATCTGAGTACAAGGAACTCAGAAACATTCTGTTTTTTCTCTGGATCATGCTGATCTGACTGTTCCGTGGATGGTCTGGCTATTTTCTACAAGTTAATTCTTTGAGTTGGAAGTAGTTTATAGTGTTCTAGACATAATATTCCAGATTGAAAAACAATTCCAAAATCTTCATAGCAATCGATCTTGACAGCAGTTTAAGTGTAGATTTTTTAATCCCCCTTTTTGCAGGTTAACAGTGGTTGCATTAGAATCACAACAATAAAATACCACCCTTGCATTAATGGGCAGAAAAATTCAACTACATAGATAATAATTGCATAATACATTCAATACATGTGCACCTTTTTGCACTGGTAATAGTCGCACAAGCAACTGCAAAACAGATCCAGAACAGTCTGACCTAGGCAAGTCAGTGATTATTACTCAATAATAATAGTTTCATCCTATATTTAGGTAAGCACTTTTTCCTTTCTCTTTCCTGCATCATACATCTGATAGCATGGATGAAACTGGTCCTGCTACAGTACTTGGTAATAAACATTTTGCAAAAATAATAGAAAGTACAAATCTTAGCACTAAAAGCAATATAATTTTAACAGCCAAGTTTTTCTTAAAAGGACAGAAAATTCAGAATATTTTTGTTTTAACCTCAATGAAGTTCTTGAACACTGGTCTTTTGTTTCACATCTGAAATGCTGGAAACTTTCATTTCAAGTTCAAATATCAAATTAAATAGGGATGTTTTGTATATCCTATTTAACAATGGAACATGTGAAAAGGTGATGGAGATGAAAGTTCAGATTAAAGCAGAAATGTATATTTAACCAATTTCTGTTGTTCTTTTAGTGGTTACCCAACCAAGTCCTTCAGTTACTCAACCTAGTACGTCTCAAAATGAAGAGAAAACACCTGAAATGCCCAAACCAAAGAAGAACAGATGTTTTATGTGCAGAAAGAAGGTTGGACTTACAGGTAGGCTACTGGAGTTCATTTTGTCCAGTTCCTTGCTTTGAAAGAATGTATTTGGGAAACATTTAAGGCTCTTTCAAACATTTAAGGCTCTTTAGAGATTAGATGTATTGCTTAGAAAGACAATGCCTTAATTATTAAGACTTCACCACAACTTACTTCAAGGTACTGTTTCTGTATTTTTGCAGGATTTGACTGCCGATGTGGAAATCTGTTTTGTGGACTTCACCGTTATTCTGACAAGCACAACTGCCCATATGATTACAAAGCAGAAGCTGCAGCAAAAATCAGGAAAGAGAATCCAGTTGTTGTGGCTGAGAAAATCCAGAGAATATAAACTAACCTACTTGGTGCAAAGACTGACTTCCTTTGTTTTTATTTTAAAATATAGGAAAACATTAAAGAGCAGATGCATGGCCATTTTCCTTTGATGTTCTCCAGAGTTTTACTTTAGTTTGTCTTATTGATTGATATTTTAGGATATTGTGGGTGTTACAGGCAGAATTGGATAGATACAGCCCTTTAAAATGTATACATGCCCTCCCCCAAATGAATGAAAGAGTAAGACCTGCATTGGAAAACAGACATGCGCAAAAGGACAGAGTTGTCTAGTTCACATGTGCCAAACAGATGCATAAAATCTGCATGTTTGCAGCAGATTTGCCTTTTGGGATTGTTGATAGAGGTATATCATCTTTGGATAGTGCTAATGTGCCTGTTTGATTAAATGATACACCAAGAAAAATGAGTCTCCTTTTACCATAGTTAAACGTAATCATCTTTAATTTCCACACTTCATTGTTTTAAGGCTGAACTGCAGAGGAGCCGTTTCTAAATGAAAATGGGTGTTCAGGTGCCATAAACTGCAGTTTAAGATTACCTTCTAAAGGATGTAATCTTTGGAAGTGATAAAAATTGTTCAACTGTTAAAAACTAGTTCCTGAAGGAAACTTTTTTTCAGAATTTTATGAACTAGCCTACAACATGAGACTTATCTGCTTCTTACTCTTAAGTAGCTAAATACATTGTGTAGCACAATGCAACAAGAATTGATTTCAGTTTACAAAATAAAGGCTACATTTTTGATAAAAGTTAATCACAGCAGCTCTTTCAAATAAGCACCTGCATCTGATGAACCTAGTTTGCAAATGTATTCAAGCCTTTAATTTTTTCATATGCATCTTAAGTTTTGAATGTGTTCTGGTTTGAAAAGAAGGTTAGCCTTTAATTTTTTTATAGTTTCCAAATGTAGTGAGATTGCACCCTTTTGCATGGAGAAATCATACCCAATATGGCTGCTGTACACTTATGTGGTACCTGGAACCACTCTGAGGGGCTGCTTTTATCATTTTAATAGTATTTGGGTGTAGGACTGTAGTGTTCTTGGGTGTATTGCATGGGCTGCATTATCTACAGCATTGTACAATAACAACTCTAGAAAAGGCAGTATACTTCACTGATGCTTGTCTGGTAATATCACTTCTGTGTTATAATGGAAGGGTTTTTTGTGATGTATGAAACTTGTGTTTTTTATATAAACAAGTACAGTTTAGAGTAGTATAGTGGTAATGCCTGTTCTCATTTGTAAATAGTTGTGTATACATAGGGCACTACTTCTGATTTCTATTGCAGTGTTCAGTCTTAGTTTTCTTCATTAAAAGCATCAGGTCTTTGCTTTAAATTTTGTCCTCAGTTGAGTTATTAGATAAGCAAATGTGTACAGATAGTTCATATTTATGTATTGCACATAATCATGCTACCCAGCATCTATGCTATATTGTATTATGTAAATAATAAAATCATGTACAGAGGGATCTAGTTCCTTTTGTGATGGTTCATTGGCATGGAAACTAATTGAGTAATGAATGCTCTGCTGGTGGGGAAGAGGTGGTTGCAATTTATTCAAGCTTTATTGATTTCTAATTTGGGGATTTAACTAGATACTTGACAAATTTGAAAACGGCAGTATCAGTATGATTGAAAGGGGAAATGTCTTACATTCTACATGTTTCTCCAGTTGGCATTTTTTCTAGTTGACATTTTGACAGTAATTCTCTGGCCATAATTGCAGCCCTTGATAATTCACTAACTGTGGACTTAACTATTTTGTACCTTGGTTAATTCCTGATTATTTGAACAAAGAAACGGAAAGGCAGTTTGTACTGTATGTAATGGGAAGAAAAGTGCACTTTATATTGCCTACTATTGCACATTCTTTTTCTGCATTTATATAAATTAAATTTATTTTAAGTGCAAATTATAAAGTTTTTTTTTCCTGTTCCAGTTTTACACAAATCCATTTAGTCATTCCATGAGTCAAAATTCCTTGTGGAAATTAAGATTTACTATACTGATGAAAAACATTTTTGACTTGGTGGGTTATCTGATATGAACAGCAATTAATGTTAGGCGTTAAAGAGTGCCAGGAACTGTTAAAAAGACTGAATGGATAATCCTTCTAATTTTTTAATTGTGACCTAGTCAAAAGAAAGGAAAAAAGATCTGTCCTTAGTATTCTATAAATATAGATTTCTATTTGGAATAATGAAGCCATTGGGTAATTTATGATGTGCCTATTAGCTCTCTGTGGTATTGAAGAGTTGTTGCAGGGAGTTTATATTGGTCAAAGCCTTATACAAAATTGGCCTGCTTTTTGTTTTCTGAAGTCAGAAACTTTTTGAAGGCATTTTGAGTATCAAATCTAAGAAAATAACCTTGGCAAAAAAAAAAGGGGGCAGTGCATGCTTCAAACATGAAGTATAAGCAGAGCTTTCTTGGGATAAGCGTTTTGCCAGTTACTGAACTTTCACTGCCATTGGCTCATAAGATGTGCACTACCTGCTTATTATTTCATTCAATCATATCTGATTCTTAAGAGATTGCCTGGACAAGTCCCTGCAGGTTTTTTGGCATTTATTTATTTTTTTAGAAGTGGTTTGCTGTTGCTTCCTTTCTACGGCTGAGAGAACATGACAGGCCCAAGATCACCAAGCTGGCTTTGTCCCCAAGACAGGACTGGGTCTTCCAGTTTCTAACCTAACTATACAGAATTGGCAAACTAGAGAAGTTACCCAAGAAAAGCTTTTATAACAGTGTTAACAATATTTTGGAAATACCACCCCTTAAAGATAAAATGTGCTGTTGGGGTACAAAAGTTCCATCGCTTGCCAATGGATTATTTATTCTGTTTTACTGTTTCACCTACTTCCAAAGAGATAATTGTAACTTAGTATGAAGACTAGTGTGTGTAGAAAAATGATAAATATTTGGGGTATGATCGTTTTTGATGTAAAAGACTGATTTGTGAAATAGGGGAGTGGTAAGGAGTGAGTGAACTTTAAAAGCTACTTGCCCTTTAAAATTACAGGTAGTCCTCGACTTACAATAGTTCATTTAGTGACTGTTCAAAGTTACAACAGCACTGATAAAAATGATTTATGATCATTTTTCACACTTATGACCATTGCAGCATCCCTGTGGTCACATGATCAAAATTCAGGTGCTTGGCAACTGATTCATATTTATGGTTGCAGTGTTCTGGGGTCATGTGATAATTTTTGCGATCTTCTGACTAGCAAAGTCAATGGGGAAGCCAGATTCACTTAACCATGTTACTAACTTGATAACTGCAATGCTTCATTTAACAATTGTGATAAGAAAGGTCATAAAATGGGGCAAAACTCATTTAACAAATGTCACTCGGCAACATAAATTTTGGGCTTAATTGTCATAACGTCGAAGACCACCTGTACTAATTTATTTGGATTTTAACTTCTACAATGGAAAAAAGTGACAATAGCTGAGTAGTGGAAGACATCTTTTATTTCAGTGGATTCGAATACAAGGAACATTATTGTTTTTCAATGCTGGAAGTAAAAACTAAAGATATGTTTCTCCTCAAAATGAAAACAAGCACTTTTCTAGTTACCAAGAAGTTGAAGTATATTCTTCTCTGATAAATTACCTAACTATGCACTTTCAAGCCAAACATAAACTATTCCATTCAAAAACTAGTTCTTTGAATTTTGCAATGTTCCAATATAAAACAGAAAATGCATATTAGAGCAGTACACACAAAAGCTAATGAGAGTGCAAAATTGTTTACAAAAATGCATGTCACCCAGCCAACTTCTATAGAGAAGTTGACTTGTATTTGAAATACTGTATATTCTTAATTTTTCCAAAATGCAAATGTATGTAAAGCCGATAATGCATACTAAATTATAGCATGTGTATTTTGTATAAAGTAGGACACAATGAACTACTTGAAGTAGTTCAGGGAATCCTTCCAAAGAAAGAAAGAAAACCAATTCTTTGATCATATTGAAAAAGATTTGTCTTCACAACTGTCAACTTGAATATCTTGTGATTGTATATTTCCATATGAATCTGAAGTGGAATTCCTTTTTAACTTTTTTATTTCAGCATCTTCTAACTGGAGTCACATGATTTTAATTTTGGCAACTTATATGGACTGCATTTAGCAGCTCTTTGCATCATAAAAAACAGGTATCTAAAATCTCCCAATTCCATTTGTTAATTTTTCTAGTTATATTTATTGTATCTTAGCAGGGGCAGGATGCAACCACCTTGCTATAGTGTGCTTTAACATTTACGAGAAAATTCAGTAACTTTTAGAAATCAAAATCACATGTCAACTTCTACTTAACTAATTTTGAAGATCCCATTTCTGTAATTAGTGCTGAACTTTTAGTAGCTTTCTTGCTGCTAAAATTAGCATTTTGTTGTTGGATTTTTTTTTGCATGTCTAAAAAAGATCATACCATTCAAACACCTCAGCAGGGACGGTTTATTAATGATGTCTGAATTAAAGCATCTCTCTTGCTTGTGCTACTGTAGTTTGAGAACTGGAATTATCAGTAGCATGCAAAGCTCCCAGTCACAGACATTTTTTTTTCTTTCTCATTTGTTCCACATACCTAAAGTCCCTTAGTCTGGCTCAAATTTACCAATCTCTGAAGAACCACAGGTTGCCCATTTTTTTTAAAAAAAATCTACACGAGTCTCACAACATTTCATTCATGTATAGGTGGATGTTCTGCCTTACTCCCATATTGAATGACTTGCTAACAGATGCTGGGTTTTATGACTGGAAATCAACTAGGACATATGTTTGTTTATAAAGAGTAAGCTCCAGTAT
Source organism: Protobothrops mucrosquamatus (assembly GCF_001527695.2). Classification (NCBI taxonomy): domain Eukaryota; kingdom Metazoa; phylum Chordata; class Lepidosauria; order Squamata; family Viperidae; genus Protobothrops; species Protobothrops mucrosquamatus. The sequence continues at coordinate 109,794 of NW_015386193.1, read as the reverse complement.
TCCAAATAGCTGTTTCCTTTTCCTAGAGACTGTAATCCTGAAAGCAGAAATTATCAAAATCGTTATCTATTTCCTAAAGCTAAGGGTGTGCAGCACACCACTAATCCAATCTGATTCAGTTCATATAGTCAACTCATTGTGTGAATCTAGAACCAAACTTGCAAAAGCAGGATGCCTTAAATGTGAGGGGAAAAAACGATTACTGCAAACTGTTGTTGTGTTCAAGTGGAATGGTGTGGAATAATCATACAAAGTACAACTTTATAAGAATATGGAGTATATTAACTTCAATGTAGTCTTTGTGATGCTCTGTGTTTTGTACCCTATTCAAATGTTCCAAAGCTTAAGATTTTGCCTTGCTTGTTCCATGTACTGTGTAAAACTAAACTAATCACTTTCAGCTCTGCCTAAAATGGAAAGAGGTTTACAGTGACAATATATGTGTCCTCTATGGTGGTACTCTGGTACCAGGATCAGCGCCAAGTTTTTGACACCTTGCTAAGAGACTGGTGGTACTCTGATATTGCCATATCCTAAAAGTGGTACAATGGGTGAAAAGGCTTTTCAACCTTTTCACCCATTGTACCACTTTTAGGATATGGCAATATCAGAGTACCACCAGTCTCTTAGCAAGGTGTCAAAAACTTGGCGCTGATCCTGGTGCTTCCGCTGAGCCCTGACAGCCCTGCAGCTCCAGCCATCTCTCGCTCAGGCTTGTGCGGTGCTGCCACCGGTTCAGCTCATTCCCCTCCCCCGCTACCACTTTTCTAGGATGGTCGCGTACCACCTGCCAGGTGCCAATGTACCACAGGTGGTACCCGTACCACTAGTTGAAAAGCCTTGCTCTATGCCAGTGATGGCAAACCTTTTAGAGACCGAGTGCCCAAACCTCAACCCAAAACCCACTTATGCATCGTCGAGTGCCGGGTGGGTGTGGCCAATTGGGTGGATGTGGCCCATTGGGTGGGTGTGGCTGCAGTGGTAATGGAAGACTGGGTGGGACTAAAAAGTTCAATCAATCAATTCCAACTTTGCAAGATCTTTTTTTTTCCTGCGAGAAGTTGAAATTGACTGATTGATTGAACCTTTTTTTTTTTTTGCACACGGCGGCGGAGGCCTAAAGCAGAAAGGTTTTATAAAACCCAGCTGAAGGCCTAGGACTGGGGCAACGGCGTGCGTGCCCACAGAGAGGGCCCTGAGTGCCGCCTCTGGCACCCGTACCATAGGTTCGCCACCACTGCTCTATGCCTTCCACCCCAAAGAATTTGGAGATTCTTCCCTGTTTGCTAAAGAAGAAATAAACTGTCTTGTTTCAACATACTATCTAGTTTGATCATAGGTGAGGCGAGTCATCTCCACTCTGGTGCCTTCAGTCATTCTACATCCCAAGATACCAAAATGATAGCAAGTTCACCCAAAGAAAACCTTAAAACCGGAGTTACTGAGCTGTTCCTTTCTTCTCTTCACAACCCCCAAAGACAACGGATCAGTGTCTTTCTACATGGCTGTGAGCACAAAGAACTATGCTATTTCCAGTCTAAATGCTTTCAGCCATACTAGTATCTCTGTTTTCAGAATAACAGCTAGAGCACCCAGAGAGAAAATGACCACAGAAATGAAAGCTCAACAAGTATAACCATATGCATGTTTCCTTTGTAGTCTGACCTAACTGAATTCAGAAGTTCTTATGCTCAGGTAAGTATGCAGGAGCAGCAAAACAGGTATGGAAGCCACCCTTCCAGGTCTAATTCCAGTTGTCTGGTGGGAATGTTTTAATGGCATTGCAACATGAAGGATAATGGTTTAAAAGTGAAGTCCTTTTCACTTGCACATTATAATTTTCATCCTAGTTTACTTACCAGCAGGGGGTTATAATTGCACTTGCTAAATAAAAAAAAAGTGAAATGAGTTTGATCTTAATTGCTATGCTCTCATATCCCCCCCTTGTGACAATAAAGATACTCAACCAAGCAAGTTTTGCCTGTATTCTTCATGAGTTTCATGTATGCCTTACAGACTAAGACAGAATGTTTTGTCGTGCAGAGGGATTCCATGATTAATGCAAAGGAAGTGCTGGCAGATTGGTCAATTGTGCGAGTGTTCCCTGAAAGTACATCCGGGAAATTACAGTAGTTTGGCCCACCATGAGATCAAGAAACAAAAGACACCTGGAGGAAAGTTGATAAAGAGCATATATGACTAAATGTGGATGTGAGCTGAGGAAGAGCAGCATCAATACTTACTCTTACCATCCAGAAGCCCTGCTTAAACCAACCCAGACTGATCTGGGACAGACGGGTAGAAGATAACCGACTGAGCCTCCGTAAGAAATTTGCAAGGCATATGGAAGACAAAATCCTTTATATTCGGCCTCAATTGGAATCTTGCTAGGCAAATTCATTACAGATGAATAGAAACCATATCTCGCAAGGTTATCTGAAAGCCAGTTGATTCTGTTGATCCTGAGGAAATAGATCAGATTCTTCTTGGTTCTGCCATTTAAAGATTGCATCCTGATTCTCATTGGTGAAAACTACCTGGAAGATAGCAAGATGCTGGATAAGGATGGTGGTTTTAATGCATCCTTGGGTAACAGTAGTTCTACCTGCCTTGGAGGAGGAAGACGAGTCTCAATCCAGCTGTTTTTTATTACTACAAGTAGTACTCAACTTACAACCATTCATTTAGTGACCATTCGAAATGACAGCAGCACTGAAAAAAATGACTTATGACCGCTTCTTACACAATCATTGCAGGATCCTCACGGTCACATGATCAAAATTTGGATGTTTGGCCACTGGCTTATATTTATGACGGTTGCAGTGTCCCAAGGTCACATGATCACCTTTTGCAACCACCTGAAAGCAAAATCAACAGGGAAGCCAGATTCACTCAACAACCAGGTTACTAACTTAACAGCTGCAGTGATTCACTTAGCAACTGTGGCAAGAAAGGCCATAAAATGGGGCAAAACTCACTTAACAAATGTCTTGCTTAGCAACTTAAATTTTGTACTACACTGTGGTTGTAAGTTGAGGACTACCTGTATTGGTTATCTCCAACCTCCCTAGAATCAAGTTGCATGGTGTGACACTTCGTTAACGATGCCCCTGTTCATATGACATCTGCATTCCTCTGTCCAGAGAGTGCTGTAAAGCACTTTGGGGTGACATATAAGTCGAAGTGCTATTGCTATTGTTAATAGTGGGGCTTTATATGCAAGTAAAATTAGATTTTTCCAATATAATTTCTGGGGCAGATTGATACAAGCATGGCTAAAAGATTCGACTTATCCCCAAGAAGACGGGTAAAGTTCGGGCAGAGTGTATCAGTAATTAATGATTTGCATAACCCCAGCAGGTTTCATTCATTTCTGGGGTAGGTTAATGGTAAACTCTACATTGATGTTTCTGTTTAATCATTTAAGGATCGCCTACATCAAATAATCGCTATACATTTTTTTCTTGCAGTGTTTGAGAATTATCCCAGAAGGATAATACAGGTATACTGCAACTGCAGTGATTTTCAAGAGGAAGAAGAGTTGCTCTGCTCTTTAATGTTTTAGTATTTATGTGATTTTTCCAATAATTATTGAAAAATGCTATCTTGCCTTTACTTAGAAAATGCTGTTTGTGATTATACAAGTACACTACTGTTGTTGTTTTGAGTGACAATGGTTGCTTAACCAGATAATTTATGTACTCTGCTGACAAATTGAAGAAAAAAAATTAGGGGACTTGAGGCTAAAACATAAGAAGAACGGTTGCAGGAATTGGGTACGTCTAATGAAAAGAAGGACTAGGGGTGACATGATAGCAGGGTTCCAATATTTGAGGGGCTGCCACAAAGAAAAGCAGGGTCAACCTATTCTCTAAAGCAGACATGTCAAACACAAGGCCCGGGGGGCCGGATGCAGCCCGCGAAGTGGTTTCATGTGGCCCGCAAAGCCATCCTGGAAACAGTGAGGGAATGGCCCCCGCTGCCTTGGACCTGGCCCAGGCCGTCTGGAAGCCAATGTACAATTTTGTGGTGGCCATCTATGCTGAAACACATTCAGTCTTAGCTCCACAAGGCCGTCTAGAAACAGCGAGGAACCAGCCCCTGCCGCATTGCCCCCTGGGTGCATGCTGGGGAGGTGTCACCCTTTGTGAGAAATGAAGAAATAGACCATGCCTTGGCGTTTGCCCCAGTCCCACCCTCTTCGCCAGAGACCCTCAGATCTCTGCCCAGGCCCCCACAGGCACCCTTGACACGAATGATGTAGAGCTGGCCATGCCCACCCAGTAGGCCACACCCACTCCATCCACACTCACCCAGTAGGCTGCACCTACCCTGGCCACACCCATCCGGCCCCCCAAGGGCAACCACAATACTGATGTGGCCCTCAATGAAATTGAGTTTGACACCCCTGCTCTAAAGCAAGATCACAAGCTATGGATGGGAACTAATCAGAGAGAGAAGCAACATAAAACTAAGGAGAAATTTCTTGACAGAACAAATTAGTGGAACGGCTTGCCTTCAGAAATTGTGGGTGCTCCAATACTGAAGGTTTTTAAGAAGAGATTGGACAACCGCTTGGAATAGAAGACCTCCAAGGTCCCTTCCAACTCTGTTATTATGTAGTAGTTGTAGTGGTTTATTTGAGAATTCTTACTCTTTTGTAATGACACTTTGGTTATTATAAACAGGTCCTTAGTATTATTACAGAAGAAATCAAAGGGTATGTGTGTTTTTTTAAAAATACAGCCTATAGACAAATATTCTCATAAGTTGTGGAGAGCGTGGTTTTATTACAGTTCAGAAGCCACACTCACTCCTTTCAGTAGTTCTGCTGAATTTTCTGTTTGAAATGGTGGGGGATCTGGAGAAAAGAGTGCCATCTTCTGAAGGAAGAGAGCTATAACATATCACAATATCCACATCTGCCATTCAGACATAACATATTTCTTCAGTGAAAGAGATATGTGCTTTATTCATTCTATATATCACTGGTAGGTCTCTCAAGATAGAATGTATGGGAAGGACAAGAAGAGGAACCACATGGTCTTCTTTACCTTAAAAAGTTACCCAGTAAATTTCATGGTTAAATTCATGATTTATAAACGTTTCAGACTGAATCAAATGTCGATTTAGAAAGCTAAAGGCACTCTAAAACAGGGGTCCTCAACCTTGGCAACTTTAAGACTTGTGGACTTCAACTCCCAGAATTCCTCAGCCCTAAAATATATCTGAGGAAAACAATTAAAATGTTTTATACTGTACTCCTGAATGAGACAGCCAGTTTGATGTAGTGCAGGGGCTTTAAGACTTATGGACTTCAACTCCCAGAATTTATCAATCAGCCAATTCTGGAAGCTGAAGCCTATAAGTCTTAAAGTTAGAAAGGTTGGACACCCTCTGATGTAGTAGCTAAAATACCAGGCTAGAAACTGCTTTAGGTATAAGGGCCGTTGCGGAACTTGGGTCAATCCTTCTCTCTCAGCCCTGGAAAAGAAACAATGGCAAGCCACTTCAGAAAACTTTCCAAGAAAATGATAAGAGATTTGTCCAGGCAATCACCAGGAGTCAACAAGGACTCAAAGGTACACACACAAATAGTCACTAATACAACGAACATTTTAGAAACTATTAAAACAACAAATAGTTCTAAAAACAGGGAATAAAGATTTGCAAGGAAAGCTTTTCATGAATACGTTTCAAGGTGAAAGACACTTTCTAATCTGAAATTTTCTCCTGGTTACTTGCGGGGGGGAGATAAGAAAAGTATCACCGTTTTTTTAAATTCTTCATATTTAACTGCTTAATATGAATATTGGAAGACTACTCTCAGGGTAAAGCAAGGAGGCATTCAAGAAAGAAACCTGTTGAAACTAGGCAGAGAAGAGCCGGCTGGAACAAAAGAGAACTTGGAAAGAGGAAAAGCATTGTAATGGGAAGATTCCACCAACAAATGCACTCACTACTTCTAAATCAGCCCAGAAGTACCAACCATAGGGATTCAGAAGCCGTCTTTATGTGAAAGAGAAATATGCTTTATAGAATTTCAAGCATGAGAGGCAGCTAAGGAGGATTCACAAGAGCTGAAGAGGACCCTCAAGTAGAGTTAAGTAGGGCTTCAGAACTATTATCTGCACTGCTTTACTTTTAATGGCAGGTTTATTTATTTTATTTTTTTTGCAGTGGTTTGACGTTGCCTTCTTCCTGGGGAGGAGAGAAAGTGACTGGGCCAAAGTCACTCAGTTGCCTTCATACCTAAGGCAAGACTAGAACTCCTGGTCTTTGGGATTTACCTGGGTGCCTTAACTACTATGCCATCTCTACTAACTGATATTAGTATTTGTTTTACTATTTCATTCATTATTTACTTGTGTTCCAGGAAATAGCCTGGCCTGCTAAAGAAAACAGATAGTTGATGACGTATGTTTTAAGACTGTGAGAGTCTATGAGAGTGAGCAACTCAGAGGCCGACAAATATGTGTGTGGCTCCCAAGCTTCATTTTGCAGCCTGTGTGGCTCTAGAAAAGAAGTGTCCAACCTTGGCAACTTTTAAGACTTGTGGGCTTCAACTCCCAGAATTCCCCAGCCAGCATGCTCTAGAAAATATGTTCTTGAATATTGTCAACAACCTGTCAAGTAATGAATGTGTGATTTTTCTACTGGACTGGGGAAAATAATTGGATATTGTCTGTGAGTGGTTGAATAGGCCCAACTCATTCCCTTCATAATCAAAGAAAAATATCTCAACATGCCTATCTCAAAATGTTGCACATTGCAGGAATGTCACCAAGTTACAGTTCTTGTTCTGTCCCAGCCTACGTGAGTCCTTGTTATGCTCACAAGGAGAAACCCCTCTTCCAACAAGCAGGCAGAAACCACAAGAAAAAAACCAACCCCTTTTATTCTCACAGACCTGAGTCAATATCCAAGGCAAACAAACACAGTTCACAGAAACTTGATCCTCAACACAAACAGTTGCCTTTGGCAACCAGCACCTCCCACACCTTCCCTTTTATAATTCAGCCAAGGCGTGGCTTCCTAATGCCTTCTCCTTTGCCTTTGGAGCCGCCCCATTGCATTCCTCTGTTCTACTCACTTCTCTTGCCTACACCTTCATGCATCCTGAATTTTTCCCAACTGTTCTTCATCACTGTCCAACTCGGGCTCCCAGCACAGCTGTGTCTCAACCTGAGCGCGAGTAGAGGGGCCAGACTCCTCGTCCAACTGTACGTCTTGGAGCTCCTCAGAGCCTTCCTCTGACTCTAATGTCACTCCAGGTCCCTTCTCCCCATCTGATTCCTCAGACCCAGCTGCTGTATCCACAGGCTGGTGAGGAATCACAACAGTTCTCTCCTTTGTGGCCCTCAGCAACCTCCCTAAAATATATTTAAAAATATGCCCCTCTCCCCCTCTCTCAGTCATCAAAAAAATCCCTTGATTTGAGAGAATCCAAAGGAGAGAGACTACATTTTTGTGTCTATTCTGAGATATTTAAATACGATATTTCTTTTCAGCAATACAGTAATTTGAATATGAATATGAGAGGTTGCATTGAAAAAAAAACAGATGAGAAAATTTCACTAACTAACTCTGGAAACGTTTTATAGTCTTTATTATTTCATTGCCAGTGTAGCATCCTTAACCTTGTATTGATTGAGGTCACATATCTCCACATTTTTATGAGGGCTGGAGATTTGTATAAAAGCCGTTCCTTTAGGAATTCAAGTATTGTAATAGATTCCATGAATGTAATATTGTGGATGAATAGATTTGATTAAAACGAATGGATCCAAACTATGTGCCTGCTTCAGAAAAAAAAAACATATTCAGACAATAAGAAGACTGCTTTTTTTAAAAAAAATGGTTAATGTTTATATGCCAAAGAGCTGGCTATTATTTTTCATATATGTTGGAAACTGGCTCATTCCTGTCTTTTCTCCAGTCCGTGTGCTGCCATCCAAGCTGAATTGTGGAAATAACTTCATGAAAATGCATTTGCTCTGAAATCATCAAAAGAGTTGTGTTCCTGCTGATTTTAAAAGATTCTGACAACAAAGAGCAAGTTTCTAGCATTTCTTTCCCAGAGGGAATGGTGCGACACCAAGGCAATTTGAATCTATTTTTTAATTGTTAAAAAAAAAACTTAGTTCTCAAGGAGATGGTAAACAAAATATTTTCAAGACGGCAAGCAGATGTTGCTTTTTACCGATGATTTGTTTGTGGAGGTTTAAAAATATTTCATGAGATCATTGTTCTTCATTTTCCACCGAATACAGCTAACGGCTTTAAGATATTGATAAAAGAGAATATTTATAGCTCAAGATTGAAATGTGAGGTTCTTGGTGTTCCCTGAGCTTGGTAGTTTTCTTGCAGACATTTCACTACCCAAACTAGGTAACTTCATCAGTGCTAGTAGAGAGTGAGGTTTGACCTCTTAAGACAGTGGTGGCGAACCTATGGCATGGGTGCCAGAGGCGGCACTCAGAGCCCTCTCTGTGGGCACGTGCACCGTTGCCCCAATCCTAGGCCTTCAGCTGGGTTTTATAAAACCTTTTCACTTTAGGCCTCCGCCGCCATGTGCAAAAAACAAAAAGGTTCAATCAATTAGTCAATTTCAACTTCTCATGGGGAAAAAAAGATCTTGCAAAGTTGGAATTGATTGATTGAACTTTTTAGTCCCACCCAGTCTGCCGTTACCACCGCAGCCACGCCTACCCAATGGGCCACACCCAGCCAATGGGCCACACCCAGCCAATGGGCCACACCCACCCGGCACCCGACAATGCATAAGTGGGTTTTGGGTTGCAGTTTGTGCACTCAGTCTCTAAAAGGTTCGCCATCACTGTCTTAAGATATTGCTGTTCTACAAGTTTCAGTAGATTGATTTCCAAATTTCCATTGTTATGGAAGCTTGTAAATTAGTTCAAATGCTTTTTTCCCCCTTCAGATTGGCATACCATGGGGAACATTTTGCTGTAGGTTTTTAGGATTGGATTCTTTTGGATAAAATTTTGCTAGAAGAGGGATATCACTACCACTGGTGGTAGGACCTAAACTGGTGAGTGTATGTGATTCTTTCTCTTTTCCCCGTGTTTGTCCAGCATGTAGCTGTGAGACAGACAGGGTTCTTGTAAGATCCCTGCAATGATTACTTGTAGAAGTGAAATTAAACTGCGAGCAACAGGTTCTCTGACATAGAAGGATGGAACTGGACTCGGTATCAGTGCAATCCTATGTATATTAACTTAAATATATTTTCCATTTACAGCTTTCTGTTCAGTTTGCTTGTTAACAACACTCACAGGCCTCCCCGATCCATACAAACTTTGGGCAGCAAACAACAATTTCAAAGTGCAAACATTACAAATGATGGCCTCCCAAGCAAAAAGAAAACTACCAGTGATGGCCTCCCAAGCACAGTTACGGAATCAAAGCCTGCTGAAATAATACAACTTTACCTCGCTTCCAAAAAGCAAGAGGGTTGTTTAGGCTAGGTTGAGAGAGATTTACTCAAGGCCATTATGAGCTGTGCCTCACCTGGCAGAAAACAGGCCTGGTGTGACATGTCCTGTCCCCAGTGGTAATTCTCTCTTGCCCCTAATAACAAAGCACAGTGTCAGTCACCTAACCCTTCTCCAGGGCAATGAATGAGAAAGCTTACAGATTTCGTACACCTTAAAACAGCCCCTGGATGATGTTGGCATAAATAATTTTTTTAAAAAAAAACAGCCGAGGAGGAGTTAGAGTTAATAATAATAATAATAATAATAATAATAATAATAATAATAATAATAATAATTTGGAAGGGACCTTGGAGGTCATCTAGTCCAACCCCCTGCTCAGGCAGGAAACTCTATACCATTTCAGACAAATGGCTGTCCAGTCTCTTCTTAAAAACTTCCAGTGTTGGAGCATTCACCACTTCTGGAGGCAGGTTGTTCCACTGGTTAATTGTTCTGTCAGGAAGTTTCTCCTTAGTTCTAGGTTGCTTCTCTCCTTGATTAGTTTCCATCCGTTGCTTCTTGTCCTGCCTTCAGGCTCTCTCTTCTTTGTGTCAGCCCCTGAGATATTGAAAGACTGCTATCATGTCCCCCCTCGTCCTTCTCTTCATTAAACTAGACATATCCAATTCCAGCAGCCTTTCCTTATATGCTTTAGCCTCCAGTCCCCTAATCATCTTTGTTGCTCTTCTCTGTACTCTTTCTAGAGTCTCAACATCTTTTTTACATCGTGGTGACCAAAACTGGATGCAGTATTCCAAGTNTGGCCTTACCAAGGCATTGTAAAGTGGTATTAATACTTCACGTGATCTTGATTCTATCCCTCTGTTAATGCAGCCTAGCACTATGTTGGCCTTTTTGGCAGCTGCAGCACTCTGCTGGCTCATATTTAAGTGATTGTCCACTAGGACTCCAAGGTCCCTCTCACAGTTACTACTATTGAGCAAGGTGCCCCCTATACTATACCTGTACATTTAGTTTTTCTTGCTTAAATGTAATAATTAAATTAATAATAGTTTAGGATTAATAATTTAAACCCATATCATTTAGTTTCCATACTCTGAATATTAATTCCAAAGCATGTTTCGAAGCAGCCTTGGTGAACAGACAACAAGGAAGAGAAATCTTATGCAAAGATGTTTCTTCCCCTCCGTTTGAGTGGTTTGGTTTATCTGAGAACAATATTTAGGATTTTTTTTTTCTTCAGCATCCACAGATTCCCTTCAATACATGTCTTCCTCTGGAGCTAAGAAATAGATTATGGTTTTTCCACTTCCTTCAAACCATTAAGAAATGAACCAATGTAAACCAGAGTAAGTATATCTTCTTTATTCTGTTAAATAAGTGCAAAGGGGCTCATTTATAACTACTGACAATCAAGCAGAATACACAGCAACAATTATTTTTTGGGGGGGAGAGGTTGCATTTCCCACCTTGAACGAATACAGTCAGAAAAATAAAAATCTGGCAAGATTAATTCACTTTTTTTTTCATCAAACAAAAGCTGTACAATAAAATTAAAGCACTCTTCATACCAAGATTGAAATGCAGGTGAAAGAGAGAAAGCCATCTGCAGGAGATGTAGGGAAAGGGATGGGGTTTCAATTCGGGCTCCACAACCATCACCCTGCCCCTTTTGACCCTGCCTACGGATGCTGCTGAGGCCAACTTCTCTCCCACACGTTCTGGCTGTAATTAGCAACAAATATATCCAAGTGGCTTTCCAAATCTATTAATAATGCTAATTGGTAATGCTATACATTTATAACAGATACCATTTAAAGGATCATACTTTTAGTTTTATTGATTTGAGGACCAGACAAAACAAGAGATGAAAAATGTGCTTAAATGATTTTACAGTTATGATGGAAATCAATATATGATTAGGCAATATCAATAGCAGAACATACTATCTGGGTAACTGGCTTTTCTCGAGAGTATAAATGAGAGTGTTTACTCCTTCCCTCCTACGCCAAACACATCGTAATTGTTTACACACCAAGAGCAAAGTCCATCCAACTGGGCAACTCGGCTTGTAGGTGATGCTAATCTATTCTTTTATTCTGTTTGTAGGAAGAAAATGAATTTATACATTTCTAAAAAGGACTAGAAAGTTTTTTTTCTGTCTTTTTAAATGGTTTGTTTATGATTTGATTTCCCAAGCTTTTCCCTCTTTTCTTTATTCCTTCATTTCAGTTTTATATGACAAATGAAATTTGTACATATGTACAAATACATTTTTAGTTTAATATAATCAAATAGTATACTATGATTAATATAGTATATATTAAAATAATATAATGGCAATTTTTAGCATATCTTATGAATGAGGCCTATTAATAGGTTTGACAGATCATGTTAAGCCATGGTTTAATCATCATATTTCATGGCTAGCTGAGTTCACTAATATGCTGATACTCAGAAACTTTGTCTATTAAAACTAAATCAAGCCTAGTTTCTTAGTGCAATAAATATAGTTCTATGAAATATTATATTTCTCCTTCCTTGACTTCCAATGCATATTTGAATTATTTTTTTATCAGCGGGGATAAGTTTATTTTGGCATAAATGCAGAGGTGGGACCGTTTCCCCCCCCCCTTCTGTGCAAAAAATGCACAGACTTACTATATTTGAAAAAGTAAAACAGATAATAGAATAAAGTGCAATTCCTTTCCTGAGTTCCTCTAGCCTACTGTTTTGCAACTATTGTAAAGCATGCATATTAAAGCTAAGTCAACATTTTATACTGCTGCACTCCAAGTGCCACACCAAAATCATTCAAGTAACTCCACAAAGCACAAATTATATTCATTCTCATTAATATCTTCAAACAGAAGGTTAATAAACAGTAGGGTAAGATGGAAATTCAAATAATTTCAATTTGTCATTTAAAATACTTCTTTTTCACAAAACAGATACTTAGGCTTCTTTTTTCCTTCCAAGTAAATTTCCAAGGCTCTCCTTCCAGCTGCCCCAACCTTTTCAACTAAACTTCATGCTGACAAGGAACAAAGAGGCAGATGAAGAAGGCATCCCGTGTGCTGAGAGAGGATTGACAGTTTTCAACAGGCTTTCCAAAACGTTTAGAGACAAATCCCTTTAAAAAGTGTTCTTATTTTATTTATACAATTATCAACAAAAGTTTATTTCCCACTGAGAATCTCTCAGAGGCAACCAGTGCATAATAGTAATCCTCCTAAAATTATCCTCCCCCAAATTAAAAAAAAAAAACAATAATCCTAAAAGGCACACATTCCTCCAAAGGTGTTTTGTGCAAACTTATCATATTTATACTTGCCATCTCTGGGTTGCAAGGTAAAAAAAAACCCAATAGTTTTAACATTATTTACTGAGTATTTATCCTAAGTACTTTATATACTTTTATCAGAGTAAAATAGTGCAGTTATACAAATATTAAAATCAGAGATCAGATTCTAAAGCAAAAGCCCCCTTTTCCATATTGATTTGATTGTCCAAATTGCTTTGAACTGTAGGGTAAGATTGAATTTAGAATCTGAACAAACACTTCCAATTAGATTGCACCCAATTGACCCACATCAGTAAAATATCAAGGCTACAGCCTTATCCTCATATTAAGAAGGGCCCTTTTTCTCACTTAAAATGCATCCATAATGAAGGGATTCTTCATGTTAATCCAAATTTAAATTAACCACATTACAGCTTTGCATTATGTGTGAACAAAGCCATCCCAGATGACATAAACTGTGAACATGGGATCTGACTCTCTTCTTTTTATATCCTCATTCATCATGCCATGTTTGCTGTCAAGCAATCTGGATAAATGTATGAAAATAAAGGTGAAAGTTTCAGGAGACATGTCACTCCCCAGGAGAGAGAAAGGAAAACAGATTTTTCCATTCCTGATTGGAAAACCCTGTCATGATCATGTGATGTCTATTCAAGGAGGAAAATTGTAGAAAATGGACAACACCCAAAACAAGTATGTTTTGCTTCTAAGTCAATGAAGATCCCTAAATTCTCCTCAGATACATTTTTAGGATTTGCGTTTTTATATTTTGAGAGATGAAATACTTTCTGCAACCATCGCTGGATATTCTTATTCAGGTGTAGGTAGGTGGAAATATTTGTTCCAAATGCAAGTTCATGCAATTGAGGCTGCTTCCTGTCCTGCTCAAATGAGATAGATTTTTGGCATATATTTTTGTTCTGTCACTGCCAAGTTGACAACCTTTCTGGTGCATATCAGAAACATAATAAAATCAGCATAACAAGGCACTGCATTTCTACCCAGTTCTTCCAAACTAAACGATAACTAGTTGAGCATTTTTCAGAATCGGAATCCAATTTACACAGAGCTTGAAAATGGAACCACCAGTTTGCCAGCCACATACACTTCCTCAATATTTCTGTCATCACCTGAAAATATAAAGACGAATGAGATTATTTCCTTAAAGTATGCAACCACCACTACTAACTTCTCTCAATTTTCCTAAATGATAAAACATATAATTCTGAATTTTATTTATAAGCATGCATCATTCACATTCTTCCAAAAACTTGAGTTTGATTATATTTACTATGCTGGATGTGTATGATCCACTTTTTATTTATTTATTTTCATGGTTCCTGCTTTTAAAACCTAAGCCACCCCAGGGTTGCTTGGAGTTGGACAGCTTCTAAATAATATTTAAAAAGTTACAATAAAATTGAAAATTACCCATAGTCATTACTAATGTCCAGAGTATGTTTGTAGCAGATTCAATTCAGTGATTTTTAATGAAGGTCGTGGAGTGGGATTTGAAGTATTGAAGGATACCCAGAATTCAGCATTCCCTGACCATCTACTTTTACCCAGACTGCTGTTCCATTGTTTCTCCTCTCCCACACGCGCGCGCACGCACACACACACGTAAGTCCTCACATCAGAAGTGAGACTTTACAGTTAAAGACATTATTTGGTGCCATCACACACAGTTCATATTCAGAGTCAGTTCACATATAGAATTCCGAACTCCTTCAAGCGATCTTATCATCTCCTAATTATGCTGCTGCATAGATAAACCAGAAGATCATAGACATAATCCCAGGGACTCTAAAGGCAGGAAATATTGCCATAGTGCTATACTTTGGAATAAATTACATCCAAATTCTTTTGGGAACCATTATAGATGTGGGTATGATTATTTTGATTCTATTAAACTTCGGTTAACCATTGTGAGAATTACAAGAATTCCCATATTGACTGCAATAAGGCTAAAAGACACCAGATTGGGGAAAACTGCTCTGAATACATTAAATGTTTTAAAAGACATACTGGATTCAGTTCAAGGGCAATATATAGGGGAAAGGTGATTTGTACAAGTAGACATAAATGAGAATCATCTATAATATACCTTCCAATTTTTATGGGATAAATGGCAATATGTATCCTATCAAATGCAATATGCCAAGAATACAAAGAAAATATAAGACAAAAAAAGTTGTCTTGAATCTGTAAATTCATCTTGTCCTGGCATTTTGTACTGCACAGAAATCAACTTTTTCACAAGTGATTTAAAAAAACACTTCGATAATGTAAGAATTAATGCTCAGTGTGAATGATAACATTTCATTATACAATAACTAATAAGTATTAAACATACACACATACACAATAATATTTTAAGAATTTTTTAACAGTAAATCATATGAAACTATCTGTATAAATTATAACTGGTATACCTACCAATATACAGGAATTTTTCAATTATATCCTAGGATGTAGGGGGAAAAGGAAAATTTTAAAATATAGTCCTTTTTATTGTAAAAGTAGATATTAAAACATTAATAATTTGTAAATTATTAATTTAACAAATTTGGGTTAAGAAAAAGGGACTGGCAAGTGAACTGTTTGTTTTCTCAGTCCCACTTCAACATATCTATTAGAATTAATTTTTTTTCTCATAAATCAAGTTTTTTTAAAAAAAAATGTATTTATGGTTTGTGGGAGAAAAGATTACAAACATCTCCAAGAATATTTATATAAGAGAGCATCAATCCATCTAAACTTTTAAGAGACAGGAGTGATCTCATAAATACTGTATACTTGGAGTTTCAGAAACTCTCAAATTTTCTCAGCAAATAATTCCAATAGTGAGATCACGATCATGCAGTAAGAATAGGAAACAAAGAGTTGGAATCAATACATAATTAGAGATTGTATTAGAAACATGCAAAATGGGATCACCAGGGATCAACATCAGGATTGGCATTTTTTAACTTGGTAATAAATGGTGTGACATTATCAGGACTAGAGATGAAACAGATTTTACCTATGATATCCAAATTTAAGAGTACTAATCTCAATAAGAAATTGCAATAATTCCAACAGTGCTTTTTCAAATGAATTAATTGGCTTTAAAGTAGCAAATGCTGTGAAATCAAGTGGAAATGGCCCCACATTTCTTCAAAAACAAACATATTAATTTAATTTGAGTTGAATGTAACTGATAAAGAAAAAGTTACTATAGAGTTAAAATTAACAGGAAAGTGAGAAAGTCAATCCAGTAGGCTGCTACTATTAGACAAAAAGGAAAACAAATTTCATGCTAACAATCATTAGGAAAGTAATGGAAAATTGGAATGCCAGTAGTTTTGTATCAAAAGAATACAACAGCTCTTATATAAAATCTATCACATGTCCCCCAAATTGATCTGGAAAAGATGCAAAAACAGGATGCAAAATGATTGACTTGTAACGAAAATCTGCAGCTTTTCTAGTGCTTTAACTTAGACCAAACAGCAGTAAAAAGAGATAAGATAGAGGTAATAAAATCCTGGATGGTGTGAAAAATATAGACTAATATTTTCCCCCCACAATGTTAGAACATGGAACTATTCATTCAAAACAAATGGAGGGAGGACCAGTACAAGGAGCTACTTTGTTTACGTTTCTAAAGGTAAATTATGGAATTTGTTATGAGCTAATGCAATGACTGCCCTTAATTTAGGTGATTTTAAAAGGAGACTAGATACATTCATGGAACATTCTGCTGTGAGTTAATTAAGCACTAGTCTGGATAACTACCTCCTAAACCACTGGATGCATGTCATAAATATCAGCTTCTAGGAAGTAATAATGGAAAAGGAATATCACCATCTTCTTCATGTTTATGAGCCTCCTATTACATCTGTTTGATTGCTATGTAACAGAGGATGCTGAACTAGATGGATTGTTGCCTGATCAAGCAACACTCTTATGTTTTTATGAAGCAACCAGAAAACTCACTGGGCTTGAGTGGTAGGCAGGCAAACTCAGGAACAAGAATTATTAGGGTTTCTGCGATGGTCTGTATTGCTAGTAGGGTAAAGTACATAACCTTAAAAAACTGTTGAAGCAATTCTCTAGATCAGTGTTTCTCAACCTTGGCAACTTTAAGATAGGTGGACTTCAAAACCTGGCTGGAGAATTCTGGGAGTTGAAGTCCACCCATCATAAAGTTGCCAAGGTTGAGAAACACTACTTAGATCAAGTTATACCTTAAGATAGAGTTACTCTGAGTCTCTTTCTCATGCTCCTTCCCATCTGCATGGCTGACGTGTCTCTTGCATTTGTTTCCTTCCTGCCTATTCCCAAGGCCTGCTAGACATTCCCTCATATGTGGATTCCTCCATACATATGCAACATACTTCAGTTACGCAGTATTTGATTACCTCAACATGGTCAGAAGCAAATAGATCAAAAGGACTATCTGAAGCTTTGGTGTTGATAAGCAGTGCATCAAATTCCTTGCCAACTTCAAAATTTCCAATTATATGATCTAATCCCAAAGCTGTCAATTAAAAAAAAAAAGAATGAATTTCTTTATTTGTACACAATGAAATTAAGTACGTTACAAGTTATGACTTTTGAAATCAATAGAAAGGATTCAATAATTCCTGTACAAAGGTTATATTTGCGTTCTTAGTCGCAATTCTGTTATGACTATAATTCCAGTAAATAACAGAGGAGGAGAAAATGACTCAAATTCTTTAAAATAAAATAAAATTTGATGACCAAAAGAAGGAACAATAATCAGCATGGAATTGATCCAGCATCAGTTCTGAGGAATACTGTTTTTGAAATACTAAATTTTAGTAACTTAATACTGAAATAAACTCTCTCAGAGTGTCTTTCTATGGTGTTTTTCCTAATACTCTTTCACATAGTTTCCACATTAAACAGCAGGGGGCAGTAGAATATCAATAGCCACATGCCTGTCAGCGTTAATAGGAGATGCAGAAAAGGATCAAAGTAAATTTATGGACATATGGACCATAAAATCATCTATTTCAAATCAGGAAAAGGAGCTTCCGGGGAACAAATTTGAATCCCAGCCATAGCAGAAGGAAAAATAAGGTATTAAATGCTTGTAATCTGTGAAAATATCTTTCAAATATTTTAAACATTTTAAACTTATTTACAGAGCTCAACAAATGAGAATCCTATTTGTTCATTCATATAGATTTATATTCTCCCTTATTTCATAGCATATTGGATCAGTGCTAGATCATCTCCAAATTTCCACACAAAATAATAATGTGTGTGATGTGAAGGAGAAATAGCAAATGATCCAAAATCATCCACTGAATCTTCATGGTAAAAAGTAGCACTGAGTGGAGCATTTTGGTCCTAATTCAGCACAGTATCTACCACACCACGTGGATACACACATGTTTTAGCAATTTTGGTAGCAATGTCATATTAAGCTATAGAATTTTAGTTTTTTTAATTTTGTTTTATATGATGTGTGAACTGTTTTGTGTTTTTTTTTACAAACCATGAGTGAGAAAACTATGGTTATACATACAGGGTGCATTTTGTCAGTAAAATGAAATTATTTGGATGTAAGATATGCTAAGATCCAAATGAAAAGTTTTTTTCCCCAAGCCAGGCTAGAATATCAGATGTAACTTCTGTGTTTTGGGGATAGATAATTAAAAAGAGGAGAATTACCTTGACTTCCTGCAAGAGTTGCTAGTTGGAATGCCTCCTTCAGAGTTAAGCCTTTTTCATCTGTTTCACTCTCTTTATTAAGGTGAAGGACTTCAGATACCACAATCGTACTTCTGATAGCGTCAAGCATGGAAGCAGAATAGCCACCGGCAACATCTAACAATAGAGCAGAATATTACAATCAGTCTGGAAGGCCTTATGCATGAGATGGAAACAGGAGTTTCATTAAATATGCAGGCAGATGCTCATTATTGCAACGTAAGTATGATCTCATCCAGGCTTTTTATCATGCTGACAACTTAAATGTATCTTCCAGGAATTCACTATGTACAGGAGGATATCCATGCTCTACGTCAGAGGTGCAAAATGGGTTGCCAAAAGTCAGATATAACTTGCCAGCATATATCTGGGGGTCCCAAAGCTTAAATCATGGGACAAAAAGTTTGCTCCCCGTTTTGCAGTGAAGAGTTCAGAAACAAAATAGACATCTTAAGCCACCCATTTCACCTCCTGAATCTCCTCCCCCAAAGAAGCTCAGCCTCCATCACTTATGAGGGGCAGGCCTGGTGGTGCCAATAAGGTGACAGAAGTGGTGTATTCTTGCCAGAGTTCACGCCAGTTCGGGATGGACAGTGGTACTGCTACAGCTGTAATTTCAAGGATAAAGCCAAGACTCTGTACCTCAACTGTTCCTCAGTGAATGGTAAACAGGCAAATGATAAACAGATCCAGGGTCAACACCTGAGATGATATAGCGTGATGGGGCTTGATATTTATAAATATTTGATAATCAGGCAGTGGCTAGAGGGGTCTGTAGATGGATCCAGCTGCTTGGTTTATTATGTTTTATTTATTCATCACTAACCTGTGCCTAATCCAAGTTTTACATTGTGGTTCAGAATCTTCCTTGTGTTTAAAAGGCCACTCTTTAATCTAGTTTGGAAATAAAAGAATGAAAGGATATCATTTTTATAAGTAAAAAAAATGGATGTAGCAGAGGTTAAAAGCTATTCGCAAAGTGCTAAAACAAGATGTAAAACAAGCCTTGCCACTGATTTAAGTATAACTTCATATGTGTTATTGCTATGAGCATATTCCACATTAACTAAGCTATGCTATATTTAATGCAGCTGAATCGAAAGCAATTCAGTAAGCAAATCTAATGAGAACATAGTACCTCAATACTGTTCATTAAAGTATTTTCATGCTTCTGTGTGACCTGGAAAAAAGATGTGGCTGCTTTAAGAATCACATTAATTTTAATTACCGTACCCCTTAAATTAGTGGCATTCAGACTCCCATATAAGTCTTAAAAAATGCATGGCTGTAGACAAATGCTGTAGTCCTATGAAAATTTTTTAAAAGTTTTTTGAATCATTTCTGAAATGTCTACAATTTTTTATTGTATTTATTGTATTTATTGTATTTAAGCTTGTGCATAAAATCAGTACAATCCAAGCATATAAGTTTCTGGTATATAAATATGTAAAAGAAGACTGAATGAATCAACCATTGGAAACAACCAGAATGTGTTTTATGGAATTGATGAGTAGATTTTAGGATTCTTGTCTCACTTTAAGACCCAAGATTCATATCTGAAAAACTTGACAACCGAATGCTTCCAGTATTTAACCCAGATGGATCCAACCTGTGTCCCATGGGTCGCCATGCTGCCCTGGACACCTAGTAATGTGGTCCCACAAGATTGCAAACTTTTAATATTATTATGTGATTTATATACAAGCAGTGGTGGGATTTAGCTGGTTGCACTGGTTCGGTAGAACCGGTAGCTAAATTTTGATGCATTCAGAGAACGGGCTGGCTTCCAGAAGTCCAGTCTAGGCCTCAGAGGCCTGGAGGAGGCCTCCCAGGCCTAGAACAGCTTGCTGGAAGTCCGTTCTAGGCCTCAGAGGCCCAGGCCTGCATCGAATAAGAGAACCAGTTGTTCAGGTATTTGAATTCCACCACTGGGCCCAAGGCATTCTTCTTCACTAAATGCAGCCCATGCAAACCAAAAAGTTGGATACCCGTGATTTAACTCATGACTGACATTTTTAAAAGCAACCTACCACAAATCCTTGCTCTCCGTTTTTATCTTCATTATTTAGGAGTGTGAGAATAGTTCAATATGAGCATCAGATTGGGAAAGATTGATCAGAAACCCACTTCTTGAAAGTATGATTACTTTGTGACACTATATTACTCACGATATGTTTGAATTAGGACAATGTATAATGGCAGCTCCTCTAAGTTTAAATATGTCCAGCTCTTCATCAGAAAGATAGCAGCCATGAGCCATTATAGTCTAAAAGTAAATATAGTAATATTACTTTTACTTATCTGAATCATTTTATTTTGACAATTCAGGTTTTAAAATAACAATTTTAGCATCTATTGTGAAAACCACCACAGCAATAACTTGCAATGCACCCCACATTGCTCAACACTTTTTGTAAAAATTTCAGTCTTCCAATTCCTTACTGAAAGGCAATTAAAGTGACACCCATTTTGGGTTATTAGTTAGATGCTTATATTTGCAGATAAAGAAAATAAAGATTCAACTTAATAGGTCCTATAGTATAATGTTTGACAACCACTGCTTACGTCTATGGTAGCAATACACAATGAGCTTAGAGCAGATAAACATGAATGTGCTATTAATACATTGGGAATTTTCATGCAGTTCTTATAATAGCATGTGAAAACTGGGAGCAGTTAGAATTTTAAAGTTGTGAGCTTAACATAATAGAACAAGGCTAGATTACAAGGAAAAATATAGGAAGGTTGAAAGAAAGGAAAGGGCATCCATTAATTTTTTTAAAAGAAAATTCTAAAAGTAGTCTAGTATGTATTTGAAATACATTTTTGTAAATGGTAGCTGATATATATAAAACATTTAAAATTTTGTGAGCTACTAAATTGTCTGTCTTGCCAGATAAGTATAAGTGAACTAAATACAGGCAAAGTACAGAACAATATATTTTATATGCTCAGCCAATTGCCAAAGAGAGAGAACTTTCTACACCCCTTTGCTGCTACCTAGTAATCATCTGAACATATGCAACCCAGAGCTGAGTGGTAAATAGTTTCTTGAAATAAACATTGTTTTTAAAAAAAGTTTGTTTTTCTAACAGAAATTATTTATCTACAAGTTTTAAGATCTTTATAAAAATGATGAGATAAAGAAAAGTCAGAACTCATAAAACCAAACAGTGCCTATTTTGCTAGATTGATCAACATTGATTCTACTTCAGCAGTAATTCAACACTTGTAACTCAAAAAGCAACATTACTCAGAATGTTTTCATGATAACAAACCTTGTTTGTAAGCAGCTTATTTTTATCATATAGCTCTGTATAATGTTGATAATGTGGAAACGTGCTTTCTATAAGTCTGAGCTCTCCTTTAGATTCACTGATGTGGCTCTGTAAGATGGGAAAACACAGAGAAAGTGGTCAGTATTTCACATAATTTCACTCCTTCAGACAATAATATGAATGTCTTGACACAAGCAAGCTATTGAAGCTATTCAGTACACAGCATTTACAAAGCTACATTTTTAATAAAAGCAATATTTATAAAACTTCATACCATGTCAAGTTTGATTGGTAGTTTTATAGTAAATTAAATTATTATTTGAAAGGTTTTTTTAAACAAACAATGCAAAAGAAAATTTGAAAACAGAAAAGAAACATTTTGCTTTAACAGATTGTAAAACCCGCACAAAAAATAATGATGTAAAGAACTAGCATCGTATGACGCAGAGCTGCCTAACCTAGACCACATTATGAAAAGTTGAAATACCGAATTTTAGTGTTTAATATGAAGAAAAAGCTGATGAAATCTCCCTTCATAGCTGAGAACTTCAGTATTTTAAAGAGATAGATAATATAGACAGCATAGAAGAAGCCTGAATAACGCTGGACATTGCAGAAGAGTGCTGTGTTTATTTAAGTTTTAAAATATTTCTTCCACTTAATTTTCAATTGGCACACACCAATATTTATGATCTAACTTAATCCTGTAAAACAAAGTTGAACTAGGTCAGTAGGAAGTCATTTAATTTTACAGTATCTGATGATTTAGGAAAGCAACAGTTGAAATTAATGTATTATACTTTACAGAGAAAAGACTACACATTGTAATTAAAGACTGAAACGAATGAATATTGACTTGTGATTTAAAGAATATAAGAGTGGTGCAGGCTATAACAACAGGCTATATAGGCCAGTTGCCACCATGATAATAGCCCTCTTCATCTGTTGATTTCATATCCGTGTCTTACTTAGCTACTTCGCATATTTTCAGTATGGCAAATTCTTGCCTTGTGTTGAGTGAACCATGATAGCTATTTAAAAATGCAAGAATTCCTATCAAATCAAAATATTTCGTTAATAAAACTTAATTGCACTGTTTCCACATTCTATCTGGGTTTTTTGTTTGTTTTAGGATAGAAATGCAAGAAATAAATGGCAAACATAAATGGCTAACTTAATATGAGGTAACAGAATTTTGTCCAGAGTTATATAAAGTAAAATAAACAGAGCAGATGGCAGAGGGATACACCTGACAATGGTTTCCTTATTTATAGCAATCATAAAGATTTAAAGTTAATCAAATAATTTATTTATTTATTTATTTATTTATTTATTTATCAATCAATCATCCTTCTCAACTCTGGGCAGTTTACAACACTGAACATTTTAAGACTGATTTGAAAGAGATTTGCATACAAATGAGGACTGTGATTGCTCAATTTTTATTGAAATTTGGGACAGAAGAAGGACAAACAGAGATATACGATAAAGTGAATAAAATTTATTATAATTTACAGTTGGAACAATGGAAAATATGTGGTTGAAAAGGCTGAGATTTACTCTATGTTATAATGTTAAAGATAATTTTTATAAAATAATGTACTGTTGGTATAAGATACCAGAAAAACTATCTAGAATTTATAATGTACTTCAAAGGTATGTTGGAAATATGAACTACAAGAATGGTTATTTTATTATGCTTGGTGGACATGCAAAATGCTAGAAAATTTGGGGTTCAAATGCACACAGATATTCAGAGGATTTTAAAGATAAACGTTCAACTGAAACCAGAACTTTTGGGACTGAGAGATAAGCAATTGGGAAAAAAAAGTCATGGAACATTGCTTTTAATATATGACAACTGTAACAAGTGTTCTGTACACACAAAAATGGAAAGATTTGGCAATGCCTGCAACAGAAGTATGGTTGATGAAAATGATAAAGCTCACTGACTTGTTTGAATAGAGAAAAGACAATATCTACATTTACTGGTGACTGGAAAGCCCTTGTGGACTTTTTCTGTAAAAAATGAACTTATGATAGATGGTTCTGAAGATTAGATAGGGCAGATTATAGAAAGAAGAGAGTCACAATTTAACTTGAGAGAGAGAGACCAGTATTCTGAAAACTGCTGGGTGAATAACATCTTTGTAAACACAATAACAAATGGTTTACCTGTATATGAATATCATGAGTCTCTGCCAGGTTACCAAGGCTACTAAGTAATTCCTCTGTACAAGATAGTCCAAAACGGGGTGTTACTATGGGAAGTATTCTTGGATACTAAGGATATTCAAATAATAGAAAGAATAGACAATAGATGTGTAAGTACAACAGCATTTTAAGCTATACCTATTGCTGTATATGTATCATGTATTAAACCATAATTAAAAGGGGCTTTAGGCTCATTTTCAACCCCACTATTATGAAACCATAATGTAACATAGCAAAATAGTGATTATCAGCTAGTAAAAATAAAGTGCATGCAAATTTAGGCTTTAGCTAATAATTATATACAATGCTATTTGATTCTAGAAAGTCTATTGATTTATATCTAGCACAAGATTAATATGCATATAAAAAGATTGTTTTCATATATTTATCATGATAACTAAATGTAATCTAAAAGATAAACTATAGGGAGTTATCTAGAAAACAAATTAAATAAATAAGGCAGAATTGCTATTTGGGAAAAGCACCAATGATGACTACTTTTCCATATCTCTAACAAAACAAAATATCCACATAACAACCCCGTGAAATAAGCCACTGATGTGGCCTATTTTACAAAAAATAGTTTATAAAAGAGACAGTGAAATTAATCTTCATTAAATTCACTGAAATTAATGTTCTTAAGTTCAGAAATCATTCCCTCCCCAAAATGTGATTGTAACTGACTCAATTCTTTGAATGTCATTCTGGCTACTTTTTTTTTAAGGTAAAGTTTTCTATTTCCTCTCATCATCTGTGACCCATCCTTTGAACTACACCCCAACATTACCCCAATATTTTAGAAGTCAACACAGAAATGAGAAGAAAGCTATGTAGCATGAAAGGAAGATTGGTTCCCAGGGGCTGTATGGAGTCCCACACACAAAAAAAGAAATTGGATCGGAACTGAAGAATAAAATGCAGAGACCAGAATAAAACTATAGCTGTATAGGGTTCATATGTAATTAAATACGGCTAATGTTTAATAATATTCTTCTTCTAATAAATTAAAGCTTTCAGTTTGATTTTCAGTTTGGCAGAGCTTTAAAAACTAAAGCAACACCATTCCGGGCAAAACATGAGACGTCCTGTTGTTCTATCTGGATGAGCGCTTATAATCCCTGACTTGTAGCATTTTAGGAACAGGATGTTCAATATAAAACGTCTAAACAATACATGGTTTCATATTGCCAAGATCATTTTGTTGCATTAAAAACCCAAACATAAGGTATGAAATAATTATATATACCGTTCTGCGGAAGAAAACTCAGCTTACTTACTTTTTTCCCCAGTATTCCTTGAACAAATCTGAAAAGATCAGAGAAAGGAATTAGAAAGAGATTTATAAATGGATGTGCGAGTCGGGTGATCAACCATGAAATCAACTATTTCAATTTGGTATCCTCCGCAAGGTTCTTGACTACAATTTCCAGAATTCCTTGTTAATTTAATTTCCAATACATCCAAAGGACGCCATATTTGGAAAGACTGCAGGAAATCAACACTTTCTGTGGCGGTTAATGAGGCTGGGCAAATGTGCACCAGCTAAGGATTTTTATCTTAAATGTACACAAGCTGTTGATAATTAACAGTAGACAACTGGTTATTAGAATGTTTCCTGTGACAACTGAATAGATAACATACAAATCAAGTGAAAGTGTAATTGTATGTTATAGTTATGGGCATATTTTTTTTAGAAAGTAAGAACTTTTGGCTCTGTATCAGAAAAGTGAAGTGTCCTATTTTGATAAGCAGCATTTTGTATGGCATAAACATGTTTCATTGACAATACCCTGAAAATGTGAATTCTAATTTCACATCTGTCCTACATTAGATAGATAGATAGATAGATAGATAGATAGATAGATAGATAGATAGATAGATAGATAGATAGATAGATAGATAGATAGATAGATAGATAACCTTTATTGTCATTTACTGCGGGCTTGCTCTCAAAGTGTACCCATATATAACACATTTAAACATAGCTCAAGCTATAGTTTTCACTGTTGTTAACTATTCTGTTGAATAGAATTAATTCCTGCATGTCTTCTTAGCTCATCCAGAAATTCATCTGCCAACCCTTCCTGAAACCGATTGATAACTACTGCTTCATTCCAGGCCAGATCTTGGGAGATTAACTGGAAAGCTCTGACATATTCAGTCACAGAGTGGCACCCTTGTTTCGGTTCTCACATTTTGGCAATGTGCTGTCACAGGGTCAGAATAAATGAGTTTAGAGCTGTCAACTGAATTCAGCAGTCATCGAACAGGGGGCTGTTGTGTTAACAATGGTGTGGCCCATTTACTAACAATTCCAGATAAAAGGCTGATTATAAACCCACCTTGATGTCTTTCTGCTGGAGAATCCTCCCCATGCATGTTCATATAAAGATTGAATTATGCCCAACTGGTAAGAAATTGAGACAGCATCCCATCAAACTTTTCTGGACAGGCAATAGGACATTTTCTGAAGAGTGAGGACTGGTTACTGTTGCAGCTGCTGCTTATACTGACAGGGCTTGTAATGTTTGCAGTTGGACTATGAGTAAAGCAAGCTGCTGAGTCAGCTGGGTATTCCCAGCTGCAAGTTTCTCTATGCTGTTTAATTTTCTGCAGTGTGACTGTTAGTTAAAGTTTCACTTCCAAGTCAGCTGAGAGTTAATGAAGCTGGAAACAAACTGTTCTGCTTCTGATTTCAAATATTGACTCAAGGTAAAAGAGATAAGGACAGTCAAAGCATGCAAGTCAAAACAGAGTCTCTGAAAAATGAAGAGTGAAGAACATCATTCCAAGGTTCCAAGAGCTGGGTGAGGGTTGTCAGACAGTCCAGAGATCAGAACTTCATGGGAAGAATCCACGTGAATTGTCATGCAAGAGCCAGAAATCAGACAGTTGTTTCCAGCAAAGAAAAGAGGGCCAGGGCTGGGTCTTAAATCAGGCAGCAGGCAGCTGTCATTATTCGAGAAATTTGTCCCTTTCCTGGCAATGTCTCTGCTTTGCTCTCCTCTTTATTTGCAGAATGCGGGGTGTCTAGGAGGCCTTATGTCAGTGGTTCTCAACCTTTTTAATGCCGCGACCCCCCAACCGGTCATAAGTCGAGGACTAAACCGGTCGTAAGTCGAGGACTAAACCGGTTGTAAGTCGAGGACTAAACCAGTCGTAAGTTGAGGACTACCCAACCGGTCGTAAGTCGAGGACTTTCCCTGCCCGGAAGTGCCGCACATGCGTGGTTCCGCTCCCTGCGCCGGCCGAGGTGTAGCTGGCAAGCGGCAGAGATGGAGCAGGCCAACCACCAGCTGGCCCAGCCCAAGGGAGGTAAAGCACCCGCCGGAAAAGGGGAAAAAATGGCAGACAGCCTTGCTTGGCGACCCCCGTGAAATGGTCGATCGACCCCAAATGGGGTCGCGACCCATAGGTTGAGAACCGCTGCCTTATGTCATTCTTATCTGACTGCTCCAGCTGTTCATGTGATGTCTATTTTTGATTACTTTTATATGATTCTTGTGTCTCCTGAGGCTGAAATTCCACAGGTTCTGCTGAAACCTCTTCTTCAAAATTAGAATCAGTATCTGAGTTTGGCCCATGACACATATATTCTACCATAACTTACTAGTTTTCAAGTTCCCAGCAAGGCAAATAGCATAAAGCATTTCCCAATGGAATGTCAATGCAATGATAATCTTTCTAAAAGCTTTGAAGACATAGATATGTTCTCCTGCTTGGAATTAGGTAGATAGTGGGAGCCCATATGATTATGGTTAAAGTTATTGTAGAGATTTATTTTGTCTACCTTCATAGTTTGTTTAATGCTGTTTTACTATTTATTTGGATTGTGCTTTTATATATTGTTAGCTGCCTGGAATTGCTAAGGCAAGATAGGTGACTATATCCATTGAATGAATGAATCAACCAACCAACCAACTAATCAATCAATCAGGCTACATAGAAGTTGAAGTGAAGAAGGAATGTTTCTTCGCACGAGCAGAAATATATGACCATGCTCATATATACGTAATTAGGCAGCGCTGTCTGAAATACATTGTAAGTCACCCAAAATTGCTTAAGAAGGGCAGCCATATAAATAAATAAATAAATATCTTTAATACGTGAACTTTCATAAAAGTGTATATTATTCTGCTTATACCTTTATGTTATCCACGCATGAGCTTTGCATTCAGTTCAATGACCTTTAAGATGTTAGAATAGTTATATGACCATAAATGTGTTGCATAACAGCCGTGGTGGCACAATGGTTAGAATGCAATATTGCAGGCTAACTCCTCATTCCACTGCCGGCAGTTCGATCTTGACCAGCTCAAGGTTGGCTCAGCCTTCTATCCTTCCGAGGTCAGTAAAATGAGGACCAAGATTTTTGGCAGCAATATGCTGATTCTGTAAAATGTTTAGACAGGGCTGGAAAGCACTATATAAGTCTAAATGTTATTGTTGTTGCTACATCAACATAGGCATTAGTTTCTCTATAGCTGCTTTTCTTCTTTTTTCAAAGACTTTATTTTGGCAACATTTTTGAGAAAATCCCAAATACTGTGAAATTATTCCTACTGTGGTGGGAGCCTATTAGAAACAAGTAAAATACAAACAGATGCCACATGTTAGTTTTTGCTTTCATTTTTGGAAATCCTTGTCCTCTTTCTTTCGTCATTCTTAAAAAATATTGCTGCTTAAATCATACAGGAAGAACTATCTGGCTTACCTTTCAGTTTCCTTAATTGATTCTTTGGTGGCCTCCTTGTATTCTGGGAAGCTTTCATTGATATCCATGCAAACTTTACCCACAAATGCCCTCTGACCAAATTTATCTATAAGATATGAAGCAGAACAAGATTAAGAATAATTTTGTTGATTCTCATTTTTAACAGGTCTTTTTTTTTAAAAAAAAAATGCCAATAAATTCTGACATTACAAGCATACCTAACAATTTTAAGCACTCATTTGGAATGGAATAGTATAGAAAGAGTTCTATGCAATTCATAATTATCTCCCAGTGTAGTTTGTGTCTTTTTAGCCACACCATTACAATTCCCCACCCCCTGAAAACAAGTGTTTACAAAATATAGGATCTACTGTTACCACTGTGAGATGTGAGATGTGAGCTATAAGTTCCTTAGTTAAAACTTATTTCATCTATACACAGTATAGAGAAATTGAAAGCAGAACAAAGTACTTCAAACATTGAACAATGCTATATGAGTAGTAGAAGGTAAATAAAAGTAACAGTAGAAAAATGTATATTTTATGGAAAAGTTTTCTCATGATAAGAATGAAAACCACAAACTTAATTGGGGTTTGTTGGTTTGTTTTTGGTAATTAGATAAATTTGTGTTAACTTTGACAGATGAATGCAGCCTTTATTGACTAAGAGCAAAGAATAACTATTTTCATATCTAGTTGGGAATTTATTCACTGCTATTGAAACAGATTGTACAGCTCGAGTGAGTGAAGACTCCAGAAAATAAATCCCTATATTATTAATTACATAGAAAGTAATTGAAGGATTGAAGTTTGTTATAAGGGAACACAGGAATATCATTAATTGATCCAGTTTACAATAACAAAGGCAATCTGAACTATACTTGGAGCTTCTGAAAATTTCTCATTACCTGTAAAAGTAGGATCTATTTGCAACTTTGTTTACTTTTTTTAACATAAAATTTTCAAGTTCCACTAACCAGAAACCAAATACAAAATAGTCATGTGGGCACACAGACATATACTAAGAAAAAAAAAGTTCAGTTCAGGAATTTGAAATCAATAATTGTCCTGATTTTCCTTCCAGTGTTTTTTTACTGGCAACTAATTTGAGAAGGAAATACATTTTAATTATTGTTATTATTAGATAATTGTACTTTAGAAAGCCTTACCAATCTACTTTTAATCACAGACCAATAAATCCCAATTTATTTTCTGCTAGCCCAGTGGTGGCAAACCTATGGCACGGGTGCCAGAGGCGGCACTCAGAGCCCTCTCTGTGGGCACGCACGCCGTCACCCCAGTCCTAGGCCTTCAGCTGGGTTTTATAAAACCTTTTCACTCTAGGCCTCCGCTGCCGTGTGCAAAAAAAAAAAAGGTTCAATCAGTCAATTTGAACATCTCGCGGGGAAAAAAAGATCTTGCAAAGTTGGAATTGATTGATTTAACTTTTTAGTCCCACCCAGTCTGCCTTTACCATCGCAGCCACGCCCAGCCAATGGGCCACACCCACTCAATGGGCCACGCCCAGCCAATGGGCCACACCCACCCGGCACTCGGCGATGCATAAGTGGGTTTTGGGTTGCAGTTTGGGCACTCAGTCTCTAAAAGGTTCGCCATCACTGTGCTAGCCCATTCTAAAAGTTCTCGACAATCTTACAATCTTACCTATAATGTCAGCCAGAAGCAAAGCAGCATCTGTGTGAATTGTGGCAAAATAGCAAGCTGTAGTTGTACCATTCTTGAGCGTTCGCCTCTGTAAAAAAACAAAAACAAACACAACCTCATAATTTATTTGTTTCAGGGAAAAATAATGCAGTGAATAATGTTACCATTTTCTAAAAAAAAAAACAACCCCATCTATATAATCAGTGACAATTGTTAGGACAAAAATATTATTATAGACATTATAGGGAAAAAATACCTTTATTATACTACCTCATGTCATCTATTTTTTTTTTAAAAAAAATCTTAGCTGTGTATTAACTTAACAGTATATCTAACGTGTCCTGGGGTTCTGTCTTTCAGAGGTGGGCGTGTTCCTTCCCTTCTGTCTCTTGAGAACTACTAAGGATTCAATTATGGCCTTCAGCAAACAAAGCAGAAACTATTATTCTTTTTCCTGTGCAAAGATTTAGTTCAAATTATGGTAAACACGCAGTTTCTTGGCTCCAGTTTAACATATTGTTAAGCATTATAATTTATTCAGTAAATCACAGTTAAACAAATCCACTGTGCAAAGATAGCCAATGATAAATCAGAATAATCTGGTTTATCTCTGTTTCATCTGAATGCCTAATATCTGGGTGCATACAGTTTATACACTCTTATTTTCCTCTTTCCTTTGTACAACTGTGTTAATTTGTCCTATTTTTTCCCTGAAATATATGTTTTTACAAATCATATCGACTTGCATCTTGTCTTTTCATATGATGGATTTGATTTCCCAGAGAAAATAGAAGCAAAGCAAAAAGAGCCTATATTAAAGGGAAGGGGAGTAACAGGATTGCTCATTTTTTAAATTGATTATAGAACTAAGATTACATCATATTTAATTGACTCTAAGCAGCTAAATTGTGACTCAGCCCCATTTCTAACCTCTCATTAATCAATCTATTCAGAGTTGGCTCCCTTTTTAAATCCCACAGATTTCAAAAAGAAAAAAAAACTACAGGCCCCATTTCACCATTGAGGTTAGTTGCACTTAAAAATGGCTAGATCATGAGCAGAGATTAAAAATGATGCACTTAAAATATGCATCTAATAGTGCTTCATAAAGTATTCTACCAAAACAACGCTATCATATTTACTTAGCCTTTCCTGTTTTATAAATCAGGTGGAATAATTACAGTAGGAAATCATCCATATGTATTTAAAGAGTTGAAAACTACTCCATGCAAAACTAATTGCATAAAACATTGATTTCCAGCTGCATAAACATATGTGTTCACTAGGGCTAGGCAGCATTTTGGATTTGATTCCTCAAAGCTGTTTAAGAAAGGACATGTTATGAACTCTTTAAAGGAGTCATGTTTTTTCTCAGACTTGTAATGTTGATCTTTGCAGCTATTTAAAAGAGCTGCAGATGGATGCAGTGTTAGTTCTGCAGAACTTTCCTGAAATCAAGTCCAAATAATTACTCAGCTTTTTATGTCTTTCTGAGTTCAGTGGGACTTCTTCCAAACAACAGAGTTTTGCATTTTATATTATTCATCAAATTTATAGACCATTCATCTCACAAACAAAGTAACTCTGAGTGGTTTACAAATAAACACCATAAAATTGTACAGAAATAGACAAAGTTTGAAAGATGGAGAGACACCCATAAGACATCAACCACCCCCAGGTTGCATACCACTCTTGGGTAATCAGGCTAGTTTATAGAGCCAGGTCTTAATGCTCTTCCAAAAGGCCAGAAGAGTGGGAACCATTGTCACCTCAGGGGACAAGATGTTCCATAGGACAGGGGCAACAGCAGACAAGGTTCTCCGCCTAGATCCCATTAGTGGAAATTCTTTGGCCAACGAGATCCATAACATGTCCTTTTTGCCTAACTGGGTAGGACAGGTTGATGTAACTGGAAAGAGACAGCTCCTCCAATGGGTCACACGCCACAAAGGGTTTTAAAGGTCATGACCAATTTTGAACTGGACCCAGAAGCAAATTTAAAATTTAAGTTTTAAAGACATTTTTAGCTTTATCTGCTCATGGTTTATTTATCTCGGGGCAGACATAGAAGTTGAATTATTCTAGCTTTAGAATAATGTTTACTATATATTCCAACTGCTTCTGCTTATTCATGAATTGTACATGTCGAACTGTAAGAAATCAGGAAGAATTTATTCTTTGTATGTTTGTATTGAAGTAGAAATGAAGAAGTCAGAAGAAGAGATAAAGGATTATCAAATTATTACACCAAATTCAGCATAACTTTCCCAAATAATCTTTTTTATATAATTGTAAACCATAGTAGTAGTAGGGAAAGAATCCTGAGATGTTTATGGTGATAAGGAAAAGAGGTACAATAGATAGGGACAAACTGACAAGTAGACAGACAGATAGATCTGTCTTACCACAGCTCTAGTGTACACTTCTTCAGCAAAATCAAGTTTTTTGAATTCAGCCTCTACTGGATAAGTGGTTTTTTCCAACCATTTCAAAAGAGTCAGATTTCCTCGCATCCCTGAAAAGGAATACTGTGGGGCATGGATATGTGCATCAACCAAACCTGGCATGAAGAATTCACTGGGAAAGAAAAGTATGAAAAACAAGCACATCAACTTTCCAAATGTTATTATTTGCATTTTATTAAATCCAGTGACTTCAGGAACAAACTGTGATATTAACATTATCATATATTCATGATGATGCAATCACACAAATGTTGCAGTTACATACAGTATTACATCATTGTGATGTCTGACACAAGTATGTAAGCATTTGCGTAATGACATTATCATGCAACATTTTCTCCTGCTTCTGCACATGTTAATAATACTTGTGGAATAATTATATGTGGTCAATATTGATAAATGGAGAGATTGGGATAGGTCATACCTATTACTTCCAGCATTATGCAAGCCTTTGGTGCTGTGCCTATATAGTTATAACTTGTATACACCTATAGGAAACTGGTTCTGCCACTCATCTACACTTTTGATATCATTAATATATTTATTTTACATCTCATTTTCATTCAAGAACTTGATATGATTTACCTAGCACTTCCTCTTCCTGTTTTTTTCCACAATAACTCAGTTTGTTGAAATAGGTTGGGTTGAGAGAGAATGAGTGGATTGAAGTCAGACAATGAACTTCTGTGGGTGAGGATGGATTTGTCACTCCTATTTAACATTTTAACCACTACACTATATGAGTTGTCTAATTAGAGATGATGTTTATACTCTTTTCTAAGTTTGAAAGTTTCTGTTCAAAAAACTCTGTTTACAATAACAGAATATGACAACAAAAGCAATTTAACAATGACTAAACCTTAACAAGAGTGAGTCAACCTAATGCTTGCAAAGACTTGCAAAAACATGATGGTTGAAGAGGATTTGAATTTTAAAATGTTTGTTGGTACTGTATGGGAGGGATACAAAAATATGGCTAGCGTGCCTTCACACACTATTGTTTCCCACAAAATGTACATAAAAGGTAAGTGCCAAGATGTGGGAAAGGACAAAGGCAGGTTCAGCTTCTGCTTATAATAAACTGTTTCACAAGGATCTACAAAACGGTGGGGGTGGAGACATGCTGAAATAATAAAGCCTGCTACACAATTTATGTCATCTCCAAGCTATTAATAAGGCATGTTATAAAGGTAGTCCTTGATTTACAAACATTTGTTTAGGGACTGTTCGAAGTTACAATGGCACTTTAAAAAAGTGACTTAAAACCGTTTTTCACACAACTGTTGCAACTTCCTGAGTGGTTTGTAAGCCTTTTCTATAATTCAGTCTTTCTAGTTAATTTTGCCTCCAGAAGTAATGGATTATGAGAGGTTGTAGCAAAGATGCTGACTTGACAAATTCTGGATGTTTAAGTGCAGAATTTGGGGGCAGGTTGTGGTTTGTTTTGCTTCTGCCATTGTTTAGTTCATTTTATTATTTATGTGTACTGTATCTTTTGAGCATCTGGTGCTAATTGATCAGAACACCAAAAAGTCTTAACCATTTATCATGGTTTTATACATCATATTATAATTCTACATGATTTATCTGCTAGTGGCTTTTATAAACAATTGTTAAGAAACTTTATCCAGAAGTCACCCCATCTAAAATTTAGTGAAGGACACACAGTGTTTCTTGTGTAACTTCATTGTCTTTGTTTTTTCCTCATGTTTTGCTACAGGGCAGGACCAAAGTGTTTATTTTAAAAAGCTGTTCAGTGCTAATGAAGTGAAAGTCATTGTAAACATAAATAAACTGTCATAGCTGCTACATGGATTATGTCCAAAATAAACTGCTTCAATCAAAGCTGGTGACTTGCACAGTATTTAAGAATTTATTGCAATTATGTTCAGAATTATTATGCACTAGTTTGAGCACTCTTGAACTCTGCAGTAATGGTCTACGGCAGAATTTTTTAACCTTGGCAACTTTAAGATGGGAGAGCTTCAGTTCCCATAATTTCTCTGGCCGCTGTTCATCCATTTTAAAGTTGCCAAGATTGAGAAATGCTGGTCTAGGATTTGCCTAAAATCTGCCTTTCCACTGCCAAATTACATTCTGCTGAGTCTGTTGATAAGAAGCAACTATAGTGTGCAGTAAGGCACCTGAAGAAATTGTCAATATGGACATTATGCCTGGGAAGTAAACTGGGAAATCTCATTGACTTAACACGAGTGAGTAGTAAAAATAAACTGTTGATTGATTGCCATAGTTGTTAAACATCCTGGCATTCTCTGCCCACAAAAATAGACAAGACATTTTAATATAAATGCCAGAGAAGGAATGAAAGATAGGAATAATTTCTGGTTCAAACATCAAGTCAGGTTCAGATAATAACGTCTTTCTTCAAAGGAACCCTTGAGATCATAGATAAATAGAAAGTATTTCAAATTATAATTTCTTGGGCAGTAAGATTGTGCCAATTGCAATATCAAGACTTCATAATCCATGCAGGCATACAGACCATGCCCATTACAGGATAATTCCCTAAGTTACATAATACTGAACCAGCTGCCTGAAAAATATTTATTTCTTTGTACAATGCATTACACAACTATTTTAAATACATAATCAGATGATACAATAGATAAATAATAGAGTTGCACACAGTTTGCAAATTGTTCAGAAGTGTTTCAGACCTCCCATCAGCACAGTATCCCTCTGATGTTCATAAATATAGCTACAGGTTGAAGTTTAAAGAAAGATGTGGCTGCTTTAATGAGTTGTGTGACTTCTTTTGAAGACCACACAATGTGCAAAACACTTCTAAAATAGTTTTGAAGCCTGTACAACTCTTATTAAGTTAGAAAGCCATAAAAAATTAAAAACTTGGAATATCTCATGGCAGAGGAAAAGAAAGGAAGATACATGAACGGTTTTTTTTAGTTAGCTAAGTAAAAAAGAAGGACAAGAACAAGCAAGAATCGACAGAAATCATCTTACAAAGTTTCAGGAGATTTAAGATTTAAATTCTTGCATAGTGATCCTCTTCTAATACAATAAAAACAATGATGGTGGTGCATACTATTTCACCATTCCTAATTGGTTTTGTCCCTAGCTTCTTTGTTATTATATTCATACTGGTGCTACTGGTTGTTCTGCTTTTTAGCCAACTGGATTTATAAGCCACAGTGTGTTCTTGAAAAAAAGCCAAATAATTTGTTGAGAATGTAATATAGAACAAAAATGCATACTTATTACTGAGTTCTTGTATATCAGATGCTTTAAATCCCCACTTCTTCGCTAGTTTGTCTTGTCCATCAGCTGGTTCAAAAAATATGATCTAAGAAAAAGGTAAAACAATGAAATAGATACATTATTATATCATTCTGTATGCAGGGAATTTAGCAAATACTTATTCTATGTTTTATTTTTATTAATGGTAGAAACTAATTCATATTAAATGTTTCATTTTATAATTTTTTTAAAAAAATAGGCATTTTTCTCTTGTATATCCTAAATAATATGTGATATGTGTGTATTAGAGAGAGTTTGTAAATATGAAAACTAATATATTTACAGAAGAATGTTTTATATATCTGTGTATTTACATTACCTTCTGTAAATGCTGTATATTTATTTGATTGTTGGCATTTGCAGGCTGATATTTTTATAAATATTGCAACATGTTTAATGCAAATTTTGCATAATTATTTGTAACCTTTCTTCTATCATTTCTGTTTTTTGAGTGTCCCTAGTAAGGAATATATTTCCAAAATCCATTCAGCTTCCACAAAATAATTTTCACAGGGATTTGGATTCCTCTCCATCTGAGATTCCTTCAGCCTCTTTTTTCTACTGAGAGATAAACCTACTGAGAAGCAGACTTGCAAATGAATGCTTCCTCAATAGGAAGTCAAGAACTAAGCAAAGTCTTTTGCCTTTGGTTAATGTTATAAAAGCAAATCTGTAGAACTATTTTTTATCCATGATTAAATTCCCTTTGGGAGAATCTATTGAGGGTCTCTACCAACAGATCCAAAAATGGGTGGGCCAGCAGTCATAATTTTCTATTTAATTTCTTCTAACATAAATCACAATCACTAATCCACTATAAACCAGTTCTTAATTTTGGTGAGGTATTTTTGTTTCCCAACAGCAGTAGTGCCTGGAACAATTCTAGCATCTTTTAGTTTGTTTTCTGATATGGGTTATATTATAGGAAAATATTATGGCTATCAGATATGGGCTGCAAAAATAGAGATTATTTTAAGAATAACCTTTTTTTAATCTTCTTAATGTCATTTAGAGTTTTCCAGATTTTTGCCACTGAGATATGACTGTGCTAATTAACCCTAATTTAGAAACTGCTATGTTGCTCTTTGTTGCTCTTCTTTGCACTCTTTCCAGAGTCTCAACAGTTTGTAATTTTAAAGATATTTAATGATTTGAAACCAATACTTGATCATTGAACTCAGTGGATTGCTTTTTAAGACTGAATTGTTTTATTACAACTAAATTTTAGCAAATATTTACAATCTGATACCTAATTTAATTGAGAACCACAGGATTTTCAACAGTTTAATCTAACAAATCAATTACTTAAATATGATATTCTAGAGAAACATTGTTATGCAGGTTAGATTGGATGATCTGTAAGACAAATCAATTACTTAAATATGATATTCTAGGGAAACATTGTTATGCAGGTTAGATTGGATGATCTGTAAGAGGTCGTCCTTTTGCCACTGCCCCCTTTTTTGTTGGGATTATAATAGAACAGCCAGTTATATACAGGATTTTTCCTTTGTTGAGAGAGGAAAATAACAACAAGCATCATTGAACAGAATATCAGAGTTGGAAAGGGACCTTGGAGGTGTTCTAATCCAATCCCCTGTTCAAGCTTATATCATTTCAGACAAATGGCTGTCCAATCTCTCTTAAAAACCTCCAATGATGGAGCACCCACAACTTCCGAAGACAAGCTGTTACACTGGTTAATTATTTTCACTGTCAGGAAATTTCTCTTTAGTTCTAGGTTGCTTCTCTCCTTGATTAGTTTCCATCCATTGCTTCTTATCCTGCCTTCAGGTGCTTGAGAGAAAACTGGGTTGACCCCCTCTTCTTTGTTTAATCCCTCAAATATTGGAACACTGCCATCATGTCACCCCAGTCCTTCTTTTCACTAGACTAGACATACCCACTTCCTGCAACATTCTTCATATGTTTTAGCCTCCAACCCCCCAAATCATCTTTCTCTGTACTCTTTCCAGAGTCTCAACATCTTTTTTACATTGTGGCAACCAAAACTGGATGCATTATTCCGAGTATGGTCTTACCAAAGCATTGTATAACACTTTATGTAATCTTGATTCTATCCTTCTATTGATGCAGCCTGGGATTGCTTTGTCTTTTTTTGTGGCTGCAGCACGTTGCTAGCTCATATTTAAGTGATTGTCCACTAGGACTCAAAGATCCCTCTCATAGTTACTGCTATTCAGCCAGGTTCCACTTATTCCATACCTGTACATTTGGTCTTTCTTGCCTAAATTTAAAACCTTACTTTTCTCACCATTGAATTTCATTTCAAGTTGTTTAAAATAAACCATATTTTTTCTGATTCATTTTTGGTTGCCTGAGCAAAAATTAAGAATTGCATGGCATAATGCTATTTGTCTATCACAAACCTCACAACTTTCCACCTGCAAGGGCCTTCAAATAGCTTCCTTGGTCTTTATAACTACCATTTCTCAAAAATCTTAAATACTATACTATTTTGGTGACAGTTGTTCTCTTCTCTAAGATTGTTCACTTTATCCCCTGCTTTGGCTTCTCATATGCACTTTAAACAGGCCATCTGTTAATTCAATAAGTCGCTTGAAGTAACAGATTGTTCGACCACCTGATTTGTGATAGAAGCCCACAGTTCATGGTATAATTTTGGCAGGCTCTATTTGTAGGAAATAAAAAGGTTGGCCTAGACAGGGTGAGGGAAGAGCTATTACAAAAGCAATAAAAAGGGAAACATTGCTTCAGCCAAAAGAATGAAGAAGGTATGTACACTGAAAATGTTTCTGAGAGACACTTCCATAGTTCAAAATAGGTATAAGAAAGAAAGAAGATAAAGCATAATCACATTTGCAAGATGTATGTATTTTATAGCCAGTTTGAATAAAATTACTGTAGTTGTAGCCTTAATGTGTTGATTTCTTGACCTGATCTACATCTTGTGGTTCACATTATTTCAATTACTGGAAAGCTACTATCCTTAGCCTATTGTCCACAACTAGAGAGATAAATGTTAACTATGAACTATACTTTTGTTGGAAGTGTTGACTTTCAGAAAGACGACTGGCCATTTCTTTTATGCTTGCCAAGTGTCTTTTAAAAATATGGTTAAAATTTATGTTTTAAGGTTATTTATGAATACCATCTTTTCTTTTTTCTAATAATCTTCTGGTCTTTAGCCATCACAGGAGCCTCTCATTTCCTTCAGGAGTTTCAAGCAATTCAGTAATTCTTTAACTTGCTGGACCATGCCAGGTCTTCCAACAAAATGTTTGAAGAAGACCTTCCACTGCTGTGAAACATTGTATTTAGCAGCCACCTCTCTAGATACCCCAGAAGTTCCTGGTAAGCCCATGGAAAAGGCAGGAAGTAGCAATGGTGGATTTAAGCTGAAGAGGATGGCTTTATTTGCGATGATATTTCCAGGGGTAATCCACTAATTTCAGTCACTTCATTCTAAGACGGCAACAATTATACTTGTTTAGCCCTGTGGGAGTCACGTGTCTAAGTACCCTCGGTTGAGATCAGGTCAGATAACAGAAGATGCCTAATGCTAAAGATATTTTCCTCTGTGCTTGTGGTCTACTGTCATTGCTTCTGTTAAAAGTATGTCATTAATACAGGAACCAGCCAAATGAAATAGGGAGCAGTCATCCCAGTTGGTCCCCAGTATCCATTATAGCTGGCAGCACACCTTGTAATTTCTTGTTGCCACTGTTTAGTTTTTTAAAAGTGTAAAAGTTCATCATGTCTATCCTCACTCTCTTATTGACTCAAAGTTCTTGTTTATCCAGAGGGAACTAATCCTGCTCCTACAGTTATCTTAGAATACTTTCAGTTTCATCTGGTGTGGCTGGATATCTTTGTTATGCATTGGACCTTCAGAAGATCAGTTTAAACATTTCAGCCATTAGTTCAAATTCAAAGATACAGTAATAGTGATGAATTAAATATCTTGTGATATCCTACAGATCAGTATCAGCTTATTGTTCATCTCAGTACACATTACCATAAGCTAGGTTTGGAACATTCCAAAAGAAGATATTCTATCTTTGAATACAAAAAAAAATATCTTAAAAGTAATTTCTGTAACTGTGGAGTATTTAATGTATTTTAAAGATGCTCCTCCCTGTAACACCTGGAGAGAGCCATCTGAATATTTATTTATTATTTATTTATTATTTCAATTTATATCCCGCCCTTCTCCCGAAGGACTCAGGGCGGCTCACAACATTATTAAAACAAAGAAAGACCCACACACCCCACCGAATAAAACCAAATTAAAACCAAAATTTTTATGTTGTGATAATTAAAATTTCTAAAAAACCCAGTTTAAAAATCCTCCCTAGGCCAGGCNTTCAAATAGCTTCCTTGGTCTTTATAACTACCATTTCTCAAAAATCTTAAATACTATACTATTTTGGTGACAGTTGTTCTCTTCTCTAAGATTGTTCACTTTATCCCCTGCTTTGGCTTCTCATATGCACTTTAAACAGGCCATCTGTTAATTCAATAAGTCGCTTGAAGTAACAGATTGTTCGACCACCTGATTTGTGCCAGAAGCCCACAGTTCATGGTATAATTTTGGCAGGCTCTATTTGTAGGAAATAAAAAGGTTGGCCTAGACAGGGTGAGGGAAGAGCTATTACAAAAGCAATAAAAAGGGAAACATTGCTTCAGCCAAAAGAATGAAGAAGGTATGTACACTGAAAATGTTTCTGAGAGACACTTCCATAGTTCAAAATAGGTATAAGAAAGAAAGAAGATAAAGCATAATCACATTTGCAAGATGTATGTATTTTATAGCCAGTTTGAATAAAATTACTGTAGTTGTAGCCTTAATGTGTTGATTTCTTGACCTGATCTACATCTTGTGGTTCACATCATTTCAATTACTGGAAAGCTACTATCCTTAGCCTATTGTCCACAACTAGAGAGATAAATGTTAACTATGAACTATACTTTTGTTGGAAGTGTTGACTTTCAGAAAGACGACTGGCCATTTCTTTTATGCTTGCCAAGTGTCTTTTAAAAATATGGTTAAAATTTATGTTTTAAGGTTATTTATGAATACCATCTTTTCTTTTTTCTAATAATCTTCTGGTCTTTAGCCATCACAGGAGCCTCTCATTTCCTTCAGGAGTTTCAAGCAATTCAGTAATTCTTTAACAATTGCTGGACCATGCCAGGTCTTCCAACAAAATGTTTGAAGAAGACCTTCCACTGCTGTGAAACATTGTATTTAGCAGCCACCTCTCTAGATACCCCAGAAGTTCCTGGTAAGCCCATGGAAAAGGCAGGAAGTAGCAATGGTGGATTTAAGCTGAAGAGGATGGCTTTATTTGCGATGATATTTCCATGGGTAATCTACTAATTTCAGTCACTTCATTCTAAGATGGCAACAATTATACTTGTTTAGCCCTTTGGGAGTCACGTGTCTGAGTACCCTCGGTTGAGATCAGGTCAGATAACAGAAGACGCCTAATGCTAAAGATATTTTCCTCTGTGCTTGTGGTCTACTCCTGTCATTGCTTCTGTTAAAAGAATGTCATTAATACAGGAACCAGCCAAATGAAATAGGGAGCAGTCATCCCAGCTGGTCCCCAGTATCCATTATAGCTGGCAGCACACCTTGTAATTTCTTGTTGCCACTGTTTAGTTTTTTAAAAGTGTAAAAGTTCATCATGTCTATCCTCACTCTCTTATTGACTCAAAGTTCTTGTTTATCCAGAGGGAGCTAATCCTTCTCCTACAGTTATCTTAGAATACTTTCAGTTTCATCTGGTGTGGCTGGATATCTTTGTTATGCATTGGACCTTCAGAAGATCAGTTTAAACATTTCAGCCATTAGTTCAAATTCAAAGATACAGTAATAGTGATGAATTAAATATCTTGTGATATCCTACAGATCAGTATCAGCTTATTGTTCATCTCAGTACACATTACCATAAGCTAGGTTTGGAACATTCCAAAAGAAGATATTCTATCTTTGAATACAAAAAAAAATATCTTAAAAGTAATTTCTGTAACTGTGGAGTATTTAATGTATTTTAAAGATGCTCCTCCCTGTAACACCTGGAGAGAGCCATCTGAATATGCTGCACCAGCTGCTTTACTCCATAGAAATGTTCTCTGCCACCAGGAACATCTGTATCCCAGTATTGTTTGGTGTTTCTTTAACCGTGGCTATTTTAATTTTCTTTACAGTGTAAGCTGCCAAGAATCTGGACACAATCGGTCACTCTACCCGTCAAATACATAGAGATTGAAAAATGTTCATCCTTAATTCGTGTCCTGTGTATAAGATGGGCAGCCGATAAATTTACTAAATAAATAAAATTCACAATGTCAGAAACAGGTTACCAAACTATTTCTTCACTCACCCTTTTCCTTCT
Source organism: Protobothrops mucrosquamatus (assembly GCF_001527695.2). Taxonomy (NCBI): domain Eukaryota; kingdom Metazoa; phylum Chordata; class Lepidosauria; order Squamata; family Viperidae; genus Protobothrops; species Protobothrops mucrosquamatus. Next base: position 67,305 of record NW_015386193.1, on the reverse strand, counting down.
TTCAATTTTCTTTGTGTTTTTCTCTTTTCCTACGAGTGTGCATGTGAAATATTACCTTTTCTCAGGACTTTGAAACCAGGCGATATAAAAATTACAGTGGTTGCCCTTTAGGAGCCATGAGTTTACTTCCTGGTTTCACTATGTAGTATTAACAGGAATGCCTACTCTTCCTTTATTGAACACTTCTACCAATTCTGCCTCTCAGTCTGTAAAGCCAGCTTGCTGCTTCTCCTTCCCGCTGGCCCTTCCTTTCCTATTCCTTCTACTCCCTCTCCTCTCTCAGGTTAACAGTGATGGCTGGACATTTTCTTCAAACAAAATTACTAATTACAAAATTTTCTAATTACTGTAATTGAAGTTCCCAATCTGAAATCCAGACAATTTTGCTGATATTTTAAAGAGCAGTGGAGATATGTATGAGATATTACAATTAAGATACGTATAACGTTTCTGCATTGTATTTAATATTGCAAAGGATGCTGCATTAGGACATTGTCTGAAGTGCAATTTGATTCCCAGGCATCCTTGTATAATACAATACTACCTGAATATAAACTGTGATCATTTCAGGCTTCCGAACCTGGGCTTAGATTTACATTTCATGACATTTCCTGCTTAGTTTGGCATCCTGTCTTGGCTTGTCTTAATTGAAAACTCAGATATGGATCAGTTAAAGCAGAATCTTCATTGAAGAAAAGAATGAAGCCACATATAATGGCTTATTTCCTCCTGAAAGTGCAAAGATGTAAATGATGTTGATATACTCAAGTCTTTAAACTTCACATTTGTTTGTCCCATCATTCTGAATTAATAGATATTTGGGGCAGTCCTTGCTTAAGAACAAGAGACTATTTTATGTTTTTGAAATGACCATCTGACTCTAGTTTGCTCCTCCCCAACCTCAAGCCTTACAAAGCTTTTGCAGAGATAAAGGTGAACAAATGTTGGTTGCATGTTTGGCAGTTAGAACATGGAATCTAAAAATAGATTACTTTTCTGCTATCCTCAAACAAGAACATGTTAAAATGGCTTTCTTACATAGTGGTCTGCAAAATACACTATTTTAATAATAATATAGTGATTGATGTGAAGAAAGATTAATAGGAGTTGTCACCTCCAGAAGGGACAATACAATTGTCACACAGATAAACCTATTCTGGGGAGTGTGTAACTATAGACTTCTGCTGCTCTCCTCTAATTTCAAGGTATAACATAAGATTGCAACAAATTACCTAAAAACTAAAAAGAAAAAGAAAAGAAGAACTTCCTTTTTAAAGTTCTTGTCTGTTTACTTAGTTTTTAATCATTAAACACTGTGTAGAAATCAGCATCTATATGTATATTATCCCTTTTAACATTATTATCACTTATTATTCCCCTTTTGGATTTCTTTTCTTCTTCCACTCAGAGCTGATAGTAGATCTTCCCCTTTCTTTTTGTCTCTGCTCTTCCTCCTCTCAGTGCCTCTTTGGATGGGATTTGGCATGATCTACTTATCTTGATTGATCAGTTCAAGATACTTCATTTCATCATCTCTCTCCTTCTGTCCTGGCCACTTTTTACAGAGGCATGATTGAGAGCATTTTAACAAATGCATCACTGTCTGCTTTGGTGGCAGCAATGCCTCAGATAGAAAGTCCATACAGAGAACAGTAAGGACAGCCGAGAAGATCATAGGAAGCTCGCTTCCTGGTGTTCAGGATGCTGCTTATAAGCGCTATGTGCTTAGAGCTCAAAGCATTGTTAGAGACCCCACACACCCACTTTACGGCCTGTTTCTGTTGCTCCCCTCTGTGAGGAGGTTTCAAAGTATTTCTAGCAGGACTACCAGATTCTGCAATAGCTTTGTTCCCTAGGCCATCCGTCTGGTAAACTCGCAAGATTCGTTTTTCTCGCCATGCACATGTATACATAATCTGAACTACACTGTGTTGTTTCTCTGTGTCTTATATGTGGGTATATGCATAATTCCGTATTTATTTATTTTTGTCATATTTATGCAGTGTATATTGCAGTTGGTGACCCTTTGAAAGCTATATGCAACAAAATTTCATATGCGGATTGGTGTACATTCAAAGTGACAATAAAGTTATTCTCTTCTATTCTTTGAATCATTTGATTCATCTGTTTAATTATGGATTTGAATTTTTTTTCTTCCCATGTAAACTGAATTCTAATCTGAAGAGGAATATCAGGAGATAAATTCTCCCATATTTTCTAAGGTATTCAAAGTTTTAAACGGATCTCTTTTCTGCAGAATTTCAAATGCTAAATCTTAAAATATTTGGACTCTATTTCACTGTTGTTTTAGCCTTTGGATTGATAGCTTTTTTAAAATAATAAACTTACAACTTAATGTCTTGATTTTTTTTATTACCAGATGATTGTAGTGCCCTGAAAGGTACACACTTTCCATGTCCTGAGGTCTAATGTTAATCTCTAGGAATAACTCATTTAGTACTTTACTGCAAAATATAATGTATTCTAGTTTTTCATATAACTGTAATATTTTTAGCTTTATTGATACAATGAAGCCTGGCATTCTCCAGATATAATAATCTCATATTAAGTCTTCAGAACTTCTTTTTATTAGATTTGTCGAAACTAAATTCCTTTCAGTGACGTCAAATGCTTTATTTGCAGTGTCAGCAATAATTCCTATAGTGGAGAACAACTTGGAAATGTCTTATTGTTTCATTACTTTTGACCAGTCATGAGATACATTTTTTGCAACTTAGCAAATAGTTTGGGTAGCGAAAAAGAGGCAGATTCATTATCTTTTTTGTGCTGTAAAACTTTGATTTCTATGATAGATTGTATCTCCTATTCTTTTTAATAGCACTGCCAAATAAAGTCTCCTACATTATGTGTTTTTATTTTTTTGTATTTTATGTATCTAGTGTTTATGTATTTCATTGTAAGTCACACAGAATCACATACGTGAGATGAGTGACTATAAATCAAATAATATGGCACGATTCCACATGAGCATGTAATTCTATAAATTACACATACATTCATATCTTTTGATAAGAAACTAAAATAAGATGTTGAAGTAAACTGGGAAAAAAATTAATGCTCTGTATTAAACACAAACACCGGAAAAAGTGAAATACAGTAGCACCAGATGGTAACTGTTGAAAGCAGGATTGTTGTTATGGAAGACAGGCTGCCAATGCTATATTCATAGCAGAGCATTTTGTAATCATTTTATTACAGAACAGCATATAGTGCAATAATGTATTTATTACGCAAATATCACTTTCTGAAGAAAGCAAACACATATAGGCCACTAAGACTAGGGTTGCTAAAAACAAAGTGCAAAGGCTGATCAATAGGATCAGTTCTGCTTTTTTTGTTTGTCAGCAATGTTTCATAAGTAGACAATCAGATGCTAAAGCAAAGGTTAGTTCATAAACCAATATACA
>NW_015386193.1:45273-63502 GCF_001527695.2 Protobothrops mucrosquamatus | reverse complement strand
CTGATTTTTCAAAGGTTCATCCACTGATATATCATAGTGAACCTAGTCCACTGAAAAAAACTTATGCCTGATGCAAGATCATAAAATAATGTCTCTGATATTACAGATGAAAGACAGCAGTCATCTTTTCATGAGCATATGAGAAGCCAAGGCAGGGAATAAAGCGAACAATCTTAGAAAGAGAACAACTGCCACAAAAATAGTATAGTATTTAAGATTTTTGAGAAATGGTAGTTATAAAGACCAAGGAAACTATTGTAAGTTATCTTGAAAAGCCTTCCTTTATCTTCCAGATTTTTCATGGAAGATATTGTCACATGGAAAGTATTCTTCTGTAGGATATTCCATCCATCTACACAGAAGTTAGGTTCAACACACTGAGTAAATCCAAAGTGCAATTTGGGTTGGTTTAGTATAATGTATTATATGTACCCACAGTGCTTTTTTTTTTTTTTTTTTTTTAAAGGTGCCGGAACTTACACACGTCATACAACCTGCCTTGCCTACCCTACAAGGTTCCATTCAAAAAAGGTGCCGGAACTCCGTTCTGGGCGTTCTATGAGAAAAAAAGCCCTGTGTACCCATGTACCCACACCATTTTAGAAAACATTAAGAATGCCTTGGAACACTGTGTGAACTGTGCCACAGTTGTTTCATATTATTTATCTGCAAAAAATTAAAAGGCAGACAAATAATCAGTTCACTGAAAATGAATGTGTTCTCGTATAGTACAGATAATCTTTGACTTATGTCCCCAATTGAAACCAGTGAATCGCGCCCAATTTTATGACCTTTTTGCCATGGTTGTTAAGCCAATCAGTGTACTTGTTAAGTGAATCACATGGTTATTAAGTGAATCCAACTTTCCTCCTTTTGATTTTGTCAGAAGCTAGTTGGAAAGTTACAAATGGCAATCACCTGACCCAGGACACTGCAACTATCATAAATATGTGCTGATTCCTAAGTGCCTAAATTTTTATCATGTGACTATGAAGATGTTTCAACAGTCATAAGTGCAAGGAATGGACATAAGCAAGTGCTGCTGAATGATTACTAAATGAATGGTTGTAATTCAAAGATTATCTTTATCTAGCTAAGCATAAAGGTTTCAAAGAAGAAAAACAGTGAAGCAGAGATTGTAAAAGTCAAAATTATTTATTCATGTATCTCCCTTTTAATAGCATTGCCAAATAAAGGTTCTTGTAGTTCCACTTTTATGGCCATTTGTATTCTAGTGAAGAACTCTGAGCAATAAGGACATGAGGAAACACAGGATATAAGGAAATACATGCCAAATGTTAACTGAATTAAAGGAACCATCACATAGGGCTGTGCCCATCCATCAAAAAAGGTATGAAAGATGCAGCCTCTTACTCCAGCCAAATTTTCATGGATACTACAAAAGCTACTCCTAGTTGTCTTGCGTGTGCCTGTGTGTGGATGCACACAGGAACAACTTCCCTATGAACCTTCAAAAAGATGTGATTTGAGAGACTTCCGGTTCCGGTTCTGGTTCGCGGCGACTGCGGTCGTGCGAAGAGACTTGTCTCTTCACCGGCCGATTCTCCTTCGCCAGTAGACCCCAAAGGGGGTTGAAAGTCACCCTGGAGGGGCGACAACCGATGAGGAGCCTTTCTGGTGACTGTGGGATGGCGGCAGCTTCTCCCATGGCTCCAGCTGACTCCTTAGGGCCGATGGAGCAAAGATCATCCTGCAAGATGGCCGATCATGCAGCTGCACCAGCCCAAAGTCACAAGAACATCTAAGCATTAAGAACCACCGTGGATGATCCGGGTGAGACCCTTCCTTTTCCTCCCTTCACCCTATTTTTCTCTTTGCCTGTAAAAAGCCCTCTTGGAACTATTTCCCTGCCCTGAAAGAGCAGCGTTTGTTTGCGTGGGAAGAAAAGCGCTGAATAAAAGGACATAATAACTAACTTTAATGACTATATTTTACTTCTAACTGGGGTCCCAAAAAAACCCTTTTATAGAGCTTTTTTCTAAAAAAAAAAAAAAAGGGGGAAATTTATTTTATTGGTGTCTGGAAAAGATTCTGTAACCCACTGAGGACAGCTTGTGGCGAAACTTAATACTGCAGTTGCCTGTTTCTGTTTGGAGATGAGGTTGGCTTGACCTTCAAACTATTAAAAGGGAAAAAATAAAGAAGTTGATGCAGCTGTTAGAAACTGTGGGGGTGGACATTGGTTAACCCTTATTAAATATAGCCTCCACTAAAAGATAAAAGGACTGCTTCTAACTATTATTGAAATGGAGAAACCCTATTTACAACTATACTGTAAACTCATATTGGAAAAAAATCATAAAGCCACTGAGCAAGTATGTGCTAAAATAAAAGAGATTACTACAGAAATAAGAGTCAGAAACCTTACTACAAACCCTCAAACTTACTTCCAGACTTCAACTGATTATCCTATAGGCCAAAATACACCAGAAGAGGAATTAACCTATATTAAAGAGGAATTCATATTACCTCACAAGCATCCTATTGAGATCTCTGAGGATCAAAAGGTAACCTTAATCAAACTACAACTCCAAAAATAACAGGAATTGATGTACAAACACGACTTACTAAGAACGATGATAACTTTGATAACCAACTATTAACCATAAAACTGGAAACAACTGAATGTTTTACTCAGCTGAACCAAACATTGGTTGAATTTCTAAAGCAACAAGGGTCTAACTATAAAGGAGTCAGGCTTCTAAAACAGAGGATGGGATGTCTTCCATCGACCCAAATGACATTACAAGGAATAAAGAGAGACCTATTTGCTGAAATAGAGGCTCTGTTATGGAAACCTGCTTGGCACAAAAAGAAAGCCAGAATAAGACTGAAAAAAAGAGACTTAAAATTACATGTAATGGGTTTAAAAGGTTTTGTAGAGATATGGATTGATTTAAGGGATTTGGACTGATCTAACAATTAATGGAGTATGTCAAGTTAGTAAGATGACATTTTGTGTAATAATATGTGTGTTTTAGATATGATAATTATTTGGATGAGATTTAAATCCTACCTAATGGACTGAAATGATTTTGTGTTTTGTTTTGCTTTGTTCTGTTATAGAAATAGATTGACTGTTAGACTATATATACATAGAGTAGAGTAATATTTTTATCTTAATTAGGATAATTATTTTGTAGTGGAAGAAGAAATAAGAGAGAGCTGTGATAAAACTAATGATTTATTAGATTAAGAATTAGAATACATCTGGAAATATTAGAATGTTATTGCTGGAATATTATGTGTATTTTAGAAGGAGTACCCGAAGTGCTAATAATATGTTTATTTAAGATTAAATCGGATTATGGTAATTGTTAATTAGTAAAGCTTAAAAACAGGATTTGGATCTATATAAATGTAATCTAGAAATGGATTATTTTAAATATGTTATACTATTGGAGGGAAACAGAGAGGGAACGTCTAATGTATTAATTTGATTTATATATATATGACTTTGTTTTTGGATGCATTTCTTGAGCATTTTGTTGTAAAAGTTAAAAAACCAATAAAACTTGTTTTGTTTTTTTTAAAAAAAGATGTGATTTGAAATGAGGTGCTTCTACATTTCAAAGAATTTGCATAGGAATACTAAAATAAAATATTATTTTTAGGTTTTACTATTTCTTCCAATCATCAGTGAATCCCTTGAGCTAAAACAATGGATGCCAGTTTTTCAGACTCATCCCTATTGGTTAAGTATTTTCCACCCTGGCTCCAAGACTAAAAGCAGTTGCTATTAACTGCTTTAATCAATCATTATTGCACTAGTTGTGATGAGCCTGCACATTGCCTAATTATACATTGCCTAACTGTACCTAACAATTGCCTAATTGTTATTCTCTGAACCTAGAAGGTTAAATGGAGTGAGACAGGGACAAGTTCATCTTCTGCCACATCATATCTTTCCATTTTGAACCTTTCTGCATGTCCAGAGTTAGGGAAACTCTTCAGGAAGAAACAAAAATCCCAGCATAAAAAAAACAGCAGGATGAATTATTGATTCTTTCTGTGCCTCCTTTCTAATAGTACATCTACAACCATTACAAGAAATAGGAGGGAAATAAGTCATCTAATTTTTGCTCTTAATTGGGGATGCTGATGAAAATCTGGGCAGAATTTGAATCCATGACATCCCAGCATGTTCCATCACACAATAACCCTTTTTTTTTTTAATTTTCCCTCTTTGGAGTGTTAGAAAGTTAGGTTTTACTTGTCTTAAGATTGTATCTGAGAATAATTGATTATATTTGTTTAAAGAAACCTAAAAATATAAAAATCTGCTTAACAATCTTCTAAAAACAAGAGTGGAGCCTAATCACAGCTCCCAAAGGAACGTATTTTATAGCCTAGGAATGGAACAGGAGAAGCCCAGCTGCCTGCATTTGGTGGTCTCCTTCCAGTAATTAGACCAGGGGTCTTAAAACTTGGCCCTTTTATGACTTGTGGACTTCAACTCCCAGAATTCCTCAGCCTGGCTGAGGAATTCTGGGAGTTGAAGTGCACAAGTCATAAAAGGGCTAAATTTAAAGACCCCTGAACTAGACTCACTGGAACTTTTCAAGAACTAATCTTACCTTGTGGAGTCCTTGGTGCTCTTTGAGTTTAATTGCAGGTATTTCATTACGCAGCTAGGTAACATCATCAGTGCAAATGAGTGTGGGGTTTGCTCCCTGTTTATATATAGTACCTAGTATATACCCTGAGTTACATGCAGGGTATTCTCTTCTATTGGAACCAATTGTCTCCTTCTTTTTATACCTTTTACATAGCCTTGTCTCCATTGTTCTAGGCCAGACATGTCAAACTCGCGATGTGACGTCGTGCAACGTATCGGAGCTTTTTCGCCATTGCCGGCAATGGGGTGGGCGCGGCTCCGGTATGATGAAACCGGCCCGCGGGCTGGCAGTTTAATACCCCTGTTCTAGGCAGATATGTCAAAGGATGATTTCAAAAGAGAGTGGAAGATAATGAGCCATCAAACATAAAGCAAAAAAAAACCCCACCAAATTTCTGTCAGATTACCACTTTTCCCATGTCATTTTTATTACTATTTTGTAGGAACTAATAGCTGCATGGCATTTCTCCCAGGATTGTTTTAGGACCAAAGTCCACTGAATCCTCTCCTCAACTGTAAGTAAGCAAGAATAATATATGACTACTGTAAAAAATAAGTGTGAGAGGACTGGCTCAACAACTTGTTAACAGAAAGATGGCTCCTCTTCTCTACTATAGGCAAAAGCTGATGGAGCTACAACTTGTGCTATATGTATAAGAAAGCAGTAAATGGTTTAAGAAGCTGTTCTGTTGGCTCTGTCTTCAATAGAAGAAAACATAGTTCTGTATTCAATAGAAGAAAATTGGTCAAAAAAATCTCAAGAATACTAACAGAGTACAACTGCTGACCAAAACCATCTGCTAGATGAGGAGTACAAAAATGGCCTGCCAATTTCCCTTCCGTTGCCATCACAGGATTGGCAGAGCTAAAATTTGGGATACCCGTTGGCTCTTATGGGATGGAAGGAGTATCACAGGACAAAATGGTTGCCTAAAGTATTGCAGCTAGGTAAAGCACCATTTCATCCTTTATACCTCTTACTATTTCTCCCAAAATGGGCCACAACCCAAACCATTATTGAACCTTGGCAGCTTTATCAAAGCCTAATTGATATAAGCTCTACACTGTAATCTAATGGTGTGGCTGCCTCTTATTTTGTGAGAAAAACTGCCACTTTATAAAGTAACTATTACAAGTGTACAAAAAGGCATAGAGAGCCAAGAAAATATGTGGTACTACAGCAAAAACGGAAGGAGTTAAATGATCTGCAAAATCAAGAGCCACCAAGTAGATGTGGTTACTATGCCAAACACATTCATATATTAGTCACAGCAATCATCTGTTCTCTACACGCATACACATATTTGAAAGTGTATGAACTTGCACAATAATATGCTTCATTAAGCTTTTAACTGTATACCACCAATGAATGTGGAATATATAATTACACTTCTTCTTAAATGAGCATCTAATTAGACTAGAGTTGTTGAGATCTAATGATATATAGAACCAGATGGCAAAAGTATCAAAGCTTGGAAGCTTTGTTTGATACTGCTTATCTAATAGTTGAACAAATATTGTCTTTGCTGATTTGGCTAGTGGAACCAAAAATCAGAATAGATGAAATAGTAAAAAAAACCTGCACTGGAAACACTTTCTGCAGGATTTCATACTATAAAGTAATAATAAACATTGTATTAATGTAGTATCTTAGATTAGAGCAATCTGGCAAGCTGAACAAGAGGATCAGCACTGAGCACTGTCCTGAAACATCTAATCATTTATTTTTCAATAGTCTCAACATCTATATAGTTCTTTATTTTCCAGTGCAAATGGTGCATGTTCTCAACACTCCACATACTAATTTATTTTTCACAACAAACACACCATCATGATGTTTTCTAGGTTCAGGAGATGAGTGCAGATGGGTTTTTAACCTGATTGAATATAGATTAATTCCTGTTAAATGCATATAAAATTAGAATTAAAAAAAGAAATCCAAAGATGACAAGTGTTTCTTTATATATCATAACTTTAGAATTTCTCTTCTATGTTGACAAATAATGAACCGGCTCAGGGAACAGTAGTATTTATTATTTATTTCCATCATGTTTTCTTGCCCTGCTTGATAATTGCCAGCACTGAAAACACTCGTTGTAACCCTTTAAAAAAAAAAAAAGGGGGGGGGGAGTATTGTGTTGAATGTCTCTAAGTCTATCAAGTCCTCTTTATAGTTGGCATAATTTGCGCACCTTCCTAAATTGCCGTTTATAGACGGGAAGAGATTTTAATGCCAGCTTTCTATCAACGACATCTCTATCTTCTCATCCCTATGTCTGTTCTGTTTCAGCTGATCCTTTGGAGCGATTCTGAGGCACCAGAAAAACGACCTCCCTGCTTGGAGAATGGGTCCGATTAAACCTAGTTTCGTATTTATTTTTCTTTTTCACAGGTGTTACGTAAGTTATGTGAATCACGACAACCACCCGCCCTTCCGCCTTCTTCTTCTATCTCGGGGTTTCTATAACCGGCGGGGGGGGGGGNCCCCCCCCCCACCCCCACGTGCCAGAGAAGGCAGCGGCAGCAAGCCGGGCGGCGGGTGGGGGGGGCACGCGCTTCCCTTCCCTCCTCCCGCCCTTGCCCAGGCTCACCTTCCCGCTCGCCGCTACACCCAACAGGTGGCCTTGCAGGATGACCATCGGGGAGGTGCCGGTGGAGTGGACGAAGGTCCCTTTGAAAACGTGCGCGAGCGGCGCGGGCCGCGGGGGGTCCATGGCGCGCGTCTCTTGGCGGGACGGGCGCGGGCGGCCGACGGGGAGAAAGGCGGCGAGGGGAGAAGGTGCGGCCCGCCGTTGAAGACGGAGGCTGCGATTGCGGGAGCTCCCGGCGGTTGGTCCCGCCGTGTCAGGAGCGGCGCCCACAGCGCTGTCATTCTCTCTCCTCCCCTATTTAAGGACTCTCCTCTTTAGGGGTGTGATTACAACCAACTCGGGTTGCTCCCTCAGCCCCATCCAGGGGAGACTTTCGGGTTTTTTTGGGCCCGCCTGTCGCTTTCTCCTCAGCCAGTCCTGAGGGCAGCAAGCAAGTGCGACTGGCTGGGAGAAATTGATACAAGACTCATCCTGGCAGAGATGGAAGCAGGCAAGCACAGCCGCCCGCAGCACGTCCTTGCCCAGAAGGTGAAGAGGAGGTTGATGGCCAAAATTAGATTCAAAGCAAAAAATACTTGTATTAGAATAATATTCTAGTAATAATCTAATTAAAAGTCTCCTGAGTGGGTGGCCAGCACGCTATATGTACTCCTGAGCCGATGAGGTGCAATAAGATATGTTGGCTTGCAAAGGAGTTTCTAGAGTTGTGTTTCTCAGCCTTGGCAACTTTAAGATCTTCTGGGACTTCAAATCCCAGAATGCCTTAGCCAGCCACGCTAGGAATTCTGGGAGCTGGTCCATACACCTTAAAGTTGCCAAGGTTGAGAAACACTTGTTCTAGATCAGTGTTTTTCAAACTTGGCAACTCGACTACTGGCTGAGAAATTTTAGAAGTTGAAGTCCACACATCTTAAAGTTGGCAAGGTTAAAAAACCCTAACTTTAGGAAATAGTTTCCGTGGGATGGGAAATGTTTGGCAATCCCCGATTTAGTGCACATTTTACTAAAAAGTATTGTGAGAAACCCTCAATTGACCAAAGCCAAGGTGAATATTAGGTTTAATATTTGTGGACCTATTTCATGATGGCCAGAAGATGTGACTTGGAATTAGAAAGGAATAAATGATGAAGAGGATGAACTAGATGAAAGAAAGAACAGAATGTTGTATGTTGGTAAAAGGAAGAGAAAGGATAGTAGATCTGTTTGAAAATAATCCAGTCTTTTGGAGTGGAGATGATGAAAACATACAGGTATAAAGGTATAAGTTTAATGATAAATAAATAGTTAAAATATATTTCAGAAAACAATGTCACTTATGAAGTTACAGATGTATACAAACAGGAATTCATCGTTTGGACACATGCTACATTCCAATCAATAGTAGTAATAGAACAAGGAACGGGTTTTTGGGGAAAAATACGCAACATTAAGACTTAATTAATGATTGATCCTGAGAGAAAAGATTCTGTTGGGTGACATGAATATATGCATGAGAAAATATGAGAGTCTGAGCTATTTTGTCATTTGGAGATCTAAAATCTAAGGGATGATGATTAGTGAACATCTGTTTAGAAAATGTCTGTTTGGATTGTGTGATTTAGACATGTTTGTGCTCACATGGACCAGATCCACACTTTCTGCTTTACCCCACCTCCAATATGAGTGCAGTACAGTAATGAATGACATCATACTCAGCTGACTCCCAGCCCATCACAAGTGCATCCCTCAATCATAATTTGACATTCATCTTCAAAAGCATTGGGGTATCTCAAGCCCATCTGAGTAGTTGTTCCACCATTTCAATCTTAACAACATCCTAGATTCAGTGCCCAGTATACCCAGGCCTGCCAATGGCTGGTAGCTGCTCTATATTTCATCCTACTATATTTTCAGCTGATTAGCGACTTCCTTTCTTTTTCTTCTAGCTGACTTATTCTAGTGACCCATCCACTGAGTCCAAATGAGGTGTACTGAATATTGCATTTTTCCCACCTTTGTTCCATTCTTAGACTTGCCAATGGGTAGTTTTTTGGACAGCATGACTGAAGCATGGTCTTCCTTCCCATCTTGTACTAATTATACAGGTAAGCCCATATACAGGTACTAATGAAGCTACCAATGAAGCTATAATATTTCAATTAATATAACTTCTTTGTTTCTGTCAACCAGAATCATCAATTCTTCATTGCTACGAAGTTTCTGTGGACCTAGGAAAGAAGGAACAACATATTCCCTTTGAATTAATCACTGTAGCATCAAAGCAATGATTATTCAAAACTATATCACCTCTATTACATAAGCTGCACTGGGTTCTAGTTTCCTTTCAGGTGCAATTCAAGATGCCGGTTATCATTTTAAAGTTCTATATGACACAAAGCCATATTATCTGCAACACTACTTTCCCTAAGAACATCTATTCATCACTGGTGGGGTGGTGGCACAATGGTTAGAATGCACTATTGCAGGCAAACTCTGCCCATGGCCTGGAGTTCGATCCTGACAGGGCTCAAAGTTGATTTATCCTTCCAAGGTCAGTAAAATGAAGACCCAGATTGTTGGGGACAATATGCTGACATTGTAAGTCACCCAGAGGGTGCTGTAAAGCACTTTGGAGCGGTATATACGTATAAATACTATTGATATCCTACCAGGTTAGATAGGGTAGGCGTACTCTTAGTCCCTTCCCTTAATTATTGCCACCTCATGGAAACTAGGAAACATGCCTTTCCTGGAGAATCATCTGTCCTGTGGAATACTCTTTTCCCAGAGAATTTGGCAGACCACTACCATCCTAGCCTTCTGAAAAGCAGAGAGTTGACCGCATATCAGAAGCTCAACTTGGCACTGGGCTTTTATTTTTAATGTGTTTAGTGTTTATAGTTTCAATCTGGTTTTTATGTTGTTTTAATTCTTGATCTGGAGCTGCCCATGGTATGGTATAAATTTGCTATAAAATGGGCAGCTATATAAATGTTTTAAATAAACAAAGGTCTTTGCATTAGTAGATACTCCACATGGTTGGGCCAATATCTGTCTTTGACATTGTCTTTGGAGTAACAATTAGAAGATGGATGCAATTGTAATAAGAACTGGTATGTGCTTTGTTGACTTTATTAGCTTCCAGTCTATGTAGGTTTAAGTGCTGGTTTTGACAGTTCTTCATTCTTTGGAGTATTAGTTACCTTACTGATGGTACAGCACCTATTGAAATAACACATTTCCCTTGATTTTACTAAATGTAGTTAGCTGACTGCCTATGTAGATAGCAGCACAGCTGATCTTCACTGCTTTTAAATAAGGTAAATGGAATTGTTCTTGATTAGTTGTCAACAAATTACATAAATATGTACTTTAACTCATTAACTGATAAAATTTCAGATATATATGTCCATGTGAGAATTTGGTTTAATTTTGGGGGGGGAAACTAGGATTTTGAATAATAAGTGCTGTTCAAGATTTACTTACCACTTTTCCTACAGTTAAAAAAAAAGCTACCATAGATATGTTGGATACTTGAAAAATTATCTAGAAATGCAGTCATTTGAAGGCATGGTGTGGATTCTTTTTTACTTCTATTCAGTCATGTCTAATTCTCAGAGACTTCCTGGACAAATCTTTGAGTTTTCTTGGTAAGGTTTTTCAGAAATGGTTTGCCATTGCCTCCTTCCTAGGGCTGAGAGAAGTGGCCCAAGGTCACCTACCAGTTTTGTGCTCAAGTTGGAACTGGAACTCATGGTCTGCTTGGTTTCCAGCCTGATGCCTAAACCACTACACCAAACTGGCTCCCTCATGGTATAGATATAACAAGTTAAAACAGACCTTTCTTTGGTTATGTTATGTAATATGCTGCAACAACACATCACTTACACAAACTATACTCAGGGAGTAGTCCTCAACGGCACTGCATCTGCATAGAGAGAAGTAAGCAGTGGGGTACCACAAGGTTCCATCTTAGGCCCTGTACTCTTCAATATCTTCATAAATGACTTAGACGAGGGAATTGAAGGGGAATTCATCAAATTTGCAGATGACACCAAACTGGCAGAAGTAGCCAACACCCTAGAAGACAAGCTCATGATCCAAAAAGATTTTGACAAACTTGAACAATGGGCCCTGTCCAGCAAAATGAGTTTCAATGTGGAGAAAAGCAAAGTTTTACATTTAGGCAGGAAAAATCAAAGTTACAAGTACAGACTGGGCGAGACCTGGCTCAAAAACAGTAACTGTGAGAGGGCTCTTAGAGTCCTAGTTGGACGATCACTTAACCATGAGCCAGCAGTGTGCAGCAGCAGCCAGAAAGCTAATACAATCCTTGGTTGTATAAACAGAAGCGTAGAATCAAGATCACGCAAAGTATTAGTACCGCTTTATAAAACTCTAGTAAGACCACATCTGGAATATTGCAGCCAATTTTGGTCACCATATCACAAAAAAGATGTTGAGAATTAAAAAAAAATTCAGAGAAGAGCAACTAAGATGATCAAAGGCCTGGAGACTAAAACATACAAAGAACGGCTGCAGGACTTGGGTTTGGCTAGTCTAAAGAAAAGAAGAAATAGGGGAGACATGATAGCAGTATTCCAATATTTGAGGAGCTGCCACAAAGTAGAGGGGGTCACGTTATTCACCACAGCACCAGAGGAAAGGATGAGAAACAATGGTTGGAAACTGATCAAAGAGAGAAGCAACCTGGAATTAAGGAGAAACTTCCTGATAGTGAGGACAATTAACCGGTGGAACAGCTTGCCTCCAGAAATCGTGGGTGCTCCATCACTGGAGATTTTTAAGAAGAGGCTAGACAGTCACTTGTCTGAGATGGTATAGGTTCTCCTGCTTAAGCGGGGGGCTGGACTAGAAGACCACCAAGGTCCCTTCCAGCTTTATTCTATTTTATTCTACTTAGATAAGGTTCTGTGTTTGTAATGGGTAATGGGTATGAGTAATACGTTAGCAAGAACACCACAATTCTGAAAATGGTTTTCATTATAGGTATTCCTATGCATTTCATATTTTAAATGAAAAGGACTTATTTAGTTTTAATAACTAATTTATACAGATTATAGACTGGCTGGCTCCTATGATATTGCATAAGTTCCAAAAGCGTAAGCTAGCTGGCTCTCTGTCAAGTGCATTCTGAATCCTATTATCTTCCTTAGAACATATACCTGGAACTTGGTTCAAAGTTTTCAATTTGCTCTGTAAAATAGACTCATAAACTAAGGAGGTTGTAAAAACTGTTGGAGCATTATTTTTTATGTGTTATATCCAATGTTTGAAATATCAGTAACGGTTTCCATCATTGATTAGATTACCAAGATGCAGGTTTCCACTTTAATTACAACCCTGTATAAAGATCCCCGTTTATAACTCTACATCGTAAAACACCCAAGAAATTCTGATCTTTTTATGCACAGTTGTTATCAGATCAACATGATTTAGTGTTCTTGAATATAACCAAATTTGCTATACTGTTTATAAAAGTAGATATGACTTAATTGTCCACCAGTGAAACCTACTATCAATTTAAACGTTCTTACCCTGATTTGCTTTTTTTATTTTTAATGTGGGGTAGTTTTATTTATTTATTATTCATAAATTAATAAACCTCCCATCTTACATCAAGGTAATTCCGGGTGGCTTGTAATCATAAATGGTCTATGACCATAATACAATTTTCCTGCTCTCGTTTTTTGTCTTGATCTGGTGCCTGTTTGCTTTCAGGTACAGTTCAAAGTGTTGATAGTTACTTATAAATTTTTATATGGCTTGATTCTTGTCAAACCCCATCCAAAAGATGGCAAAACCAAGGAAGCAAAAATGACATGAACTTTAGGAAGGTATCTTTGATGCTAATTTAGGGTG
The DNA here is from genome assembly GCF_001527695.2 of Protobothrops mucrosquamatus. Taxonomy (NCBI): domain Eukaryota; kingdom Metazoa; phylum Chordata; class Lepidosauria; order Squamata; family Viperidae; genus Protobothrops; species Protobothrops mucrosquamatus. Next base: position 50,410 of record NW_015386193.1, on the reverse strand, counting down.
TACAGAAACTTGAAAACTATAAGAATTCTCAGATTTTTATAATATAACAATAGGATATCTGACAGTGTTATTTATTTATTTTTTATTTCATGCTTTTATTGAAATGTTAACCTTACTGGGTCTTAATTGCTGAAACCACCAACAGTTTCTTTGACTGCAGTGTAGAGAGAGAGAGATAAAGAGAGGGAGGGAGGAAGAGTAGATGCTATAGACAGATGGAGAAATAAACAAAGAGATATTAATCCTGATTCCTCTCTTAAACAAAAAACATATAAAAATATAATATCAAAATCAGTTTATCAATATAAATGACTGTAAAAGAAATGATAGCATTGTCATTATTCAGGACACATCTCTTTTATTATCCTGTATATCTATTGGATTTACTGAAGGACAGTGTTTTTCAGCCTTGGCGACTTTCAGATATGTGGACTTCAACTCCCAGGATTCCCCAGCTAGACATGTGGCCAAGGTTGAAAAACACTGCTATAGAATTTTTAATTGTATTATACTTGCTTTCTTTCATGTTCTATTTTAGGACTCTGTGTAGTTTCTATTTATACTGCTGTCTTTTTGCTGCTTGTAATTGTTGTAATTGTTAGAGTTATTTTGCACTTCCTTGTTTCTGTGGTGCTGCCTTCAGATGCATTCTGTTCTGTTTCCAATGATGTTATATGTCAGACCAGATTGCTCTGAACTAGCAATCTCCAAATTGGTGAGACTGCCAAAGCTACATCTCAGAATGTTCAATCATGGTATGGGCCAGGTATTCTGGAAATTGTAGTCCCCACACATCTAGAGGATTACAATAACAACAACAACAACAGTAGTAGTAGTAGTAGTAGTAGTAGTAGTAGTAGTAAAGTTGGAAGGGACCTTGGAGGTCATCTAGTCCAACCCCCTGCTCAGGCAGGAAACCCTATACCATTTCGGACAAGTGGCTGTCCAGTCTCTTCTTAAAAACTTCCAGTGTTGAAGCATTCACCGCTTCTGGAGGCAGGTTGTTCCACTGGTTAATTGTTCTAACCGTCAGGAAATTTCTCCTTAGTTCTAGGTTTCTTCTCTCTTTGGTTAGCTTCCACCCGTTGCTTCTTGTCCTGCCTTCAGGTGCTTTGGAAAATAGCTTGACTCCCTCTTCTTTGTGGCAGCCCCTGAGATATTGGAACACTGCTATCATGTCCCTCCCTCGTCCTTCTCTTCATTAAACTAGACATACAATTCCAGCAGCCGTTCCTTATATGCTTTAGCCTCCAGTCCCCTAATCATCTTTGTTGCTCTTCTCTGTACTCTTTCTAAAGTCTCAACATCTTTTTTACATCACGGTGACCAAAACTGGATGCAGTATTCCAAGTGTGGCCTTACCAAGGCATTGTAAAGTGGTATTAACATTTCACGTGATCTTGATTCTATCCCTCTGTTAATGCAGCCTAGCACTGTGTTGGCCTTTTTGGCAGCTGCAGCACACTGCTGGCTCATATTTAGGTGATTGTCCACTAGGACTCCAAGATCCCTCTCACAGTTACTACTATTGAGCAAGGTACCCCCTATACTATACCTGTGCATTTGGTTTTTCTTGCCTAAATGTAGAACCTTACTTTTTTCACCATTGAATTTCATTTTGTTAGATAGTCCCCAGTGTTCAGGTCTGTCCAGATCCTTCTCTATCTTAAGCCTGTCTTCTGGAGTGTTGGCTATTCCTGCCAGCTTGGTGTCATCTGCAAATTTGATGAGTTCCCCTTCTATCCCCTCGTCCAAATCATTGATGAAGATGTTGAAGAACACTGGGCCCAGAACAGAGCCCTGGGGCACCCCACTACACACTTCCCTCCATGTAGATGCTGTTCCATTGAGGACCACTCGCTGAGTACAGCCGGTCAGCCAGCTACGGATCCATCTGGTGGTGATGCTGTCTACCCCACATTTTTCTATCTTGTCAAGTAGTAGGTTGTGATCTACTTTATCAAATGCCTTACTGAAGTCCAAGTAAATTATGTCCACAGTATTCCTCTGGTCCACTAATTTTGTCACTTGGTCAAAGAATGCGATAAGATTTGTCTGGCATGATCTGTTTTTGACAAACCCGTGTTGGCTTTTAGTAATGACTTTGTTTGCCTCTAGGTGTTCGCTGATTCGTTGTTTGATTATCTTTTCCAGGATCTTCCCAGGAATTGAGGTCAGGCTGATAGGTCTGTAATTTCCTGGGTCCATTTTTTTCCCTTTTTTGTTTGTTTATGTTTGTTTTCTAGATGTTATATCCTGCCTTTATTGCAGGTAGTCCTCGACTTACAACTGTTCATTTAGTGACCATTCAAAGTTACAATGGCACTGAAAAAAGTGACTTATGACCATTTTTCACACAACCATTGCAGCATCATATGATCAATATTCAGATGATTGGCAACTGGTTCATATTTGTGACAGTTGCAGTATCCCAGGGTCATGTGATCAGTTTTTGCAACCTTCTGACAAGCAAAGTAAATAGGGATTCCAGATTCACTTAACAACCATGTTACTAACTTAATTGCAATCATTTACTTAACAATAGTGGCAAGAAAAGTTGTGAAATGGGACAAAACTCACTTAACAAATGTTTCACTTAGCAGCAAAAAATGTTGGCCTCATTTGTGGTTGTAAGTCAAGGGCTAACTCAAGGAAGATGGTGAAGATATCTAATACTCCTTCCTCCTCCTATTTTTCCCACAGCAACAAGCCTGTGAGGTGAGTTGGACTGAGACAGAATTACTATGTCAAAGTTACCAAGTCAGTTTTCAGTCTAAGGTGGGAATAGAATTCAGTTTCCTTGTTTCTAGCGTGGTGCCTTAACTACTGAACCAATATTTTCAACTTTAGCAATGTTAAGATGTCTGGACTTCAATTTCCAGTATTCTCCAACCATCAAGCTGGCTGAAAAATTCTGGGAGTTGAAATCTGCACATCTTAAAAAAGAGCTCTGGTGCATTGGTTAAAGTGCAGTATTGCAAGCAAACTCTGCCCACAGCCTGGAGTTTGATCCTGAAGGGGCTCAAGATTGACTCAATCTCCCATCCTTCCGAGGTTGGTAAAATGAGGACCCAGATTACTTACAATGTATGCAGCACAGAGAGTGCTGTAAAGCGCTATGGGGCAGTATATAAGTTTAAATGCTATTGCTATTAAAATTGCCAAGGTTGAGAAGCAGTGCCCTAGAAAGTGACTTATTTTTATAACAATTAGAGTCCTATGAAGTATATTCATTAATAACTCACTATTTTCCATCAAGTTTTAAAAGTTTATTCCCAGCTCAGTGTACATAAACACTACCAATCTCAATCAGATTTCTAAAGAAAATGTTTTCAGGATATTATGTTAAGAAAACAATATTATAAAGTTCTTTATCCTGTCATTCTCAAGGCTGAAGTTAGGAAATGCCAATTACTTTAAAGAGATTGTTGTCAAATAAATTTCAGTGTGTTCCTGTAGTTTTATTTAACATACTATTTAAAAAGATTTAATATTATATTGTAATAATTTGTGGTTTAGAACATTTGATTATTTCTAATACTATTCCTAATATTCTGCTAGAGTATTTCAACCTGATCTTTTATAGGTATACTTAGTAGTAAGTAGTACTTAACTGTATTTTATTCCCAAATGATTATGCTTAGCATTGAAATGTTCAAGTATGAATCATATCTAAAAACTCACTGCTTCTAACAGAACCATTTCTTTCAGTGGAGAAAATATCTTTTTTTGCAGGTGTGGAAAGATACATTTTGAAATTCACCCTTATTTCCTAATTCAAATTACTTTCAGATGGGGAAAGAATCCATTTTAAACAGAGATGCAGAAAGTACCATAATGATTAAAAAGAGGTCATTAAAGTTATATACAGTAAAGAGGGATCTGGACTTGGATATCAGGAACAACGCATAGGCTTTCTATAACCAATTTGGATTTGTACCAATGCACTTAATTCTGTTTCTTTTTAACAGACTTCTCTACTTTCATTCCCTTCAACTGTGCAATACTTTAATTTTCATACTTCTATCATAGTTACTGCCACAGGGAGTATTATGGAAATTTAAATTTAAAGGGAAATATAGGATTTATGAAAATTCAAGTCTAAAACACTGGAGGGAACCTATCCATTATTAATACTGAGGATTACTATCTAGAATGTAGTTCTCTTACATATTATGAACTGATGTATTTTAAGTACATGAACTTAAACAATGAAAGATACTCCTCACAAAGAGGGAGAATGAATGAGACCTAATTCTTCACTTATTCATGCTGCCCCATCACCCTATTGCCAGAATAGGCTGGTGACTATTTTGGAAGGCAGAAACAGTTAACAGTTCCCTCTGTCAACCCCTCACTCATCTCAATGCACCTTTTCCCCCCTAAAGTATACTTTTCCATCTTCTTTTGCCTCAAGAACCTCTGTCCATTTCAGATAGTGCATTTCAGTTCATTGCAGCTAATCTCAGTAGTGGATTGGCAACTTCACTGAGGCAGGGACAGTCTTTCAACAAGGTACAATGAGTTATTGGGACCTCAGGTGACTGGAAATGATGAAATGATACATTGTTGGACTTTTAAAAGGAAAAAATAGATACCTCAGATAAGAAAAATAGTTTAATTTTGTTTTTTATTTTGTTTTGTTTTTAAAGCCAGTTCAGACCATCAACTTTTTATTAAGGCAATGGCTCTAAACAATGCATTCTTACAACATTCCTGATAAAGATCTCAAAACCATTACAGACCAGCAGGTCATTTAGAAGTAATATTTATTTTAAAGCTCATTGTGCCTGTAGGTATACATATTTTGATTCTTTGACTTTCTATACATAAATTCGTTTTAAGTTTTTGTATGTACCGTATTTATCGGCGTATAACACACACCGGCGTATAACACGCACCTTCATTTTAAGAGGGAAATTTCAAGAAAAAAAAAGCGCCGGCTCGGGAGCGAAAGCAAAAGGGGAGGGGGAGTGGGGCTTCGTTCACACGCGGATCCCCATGCTCGTATTTATTTACCGTATTATGCCCCGGCTGGTGGCGGCGGCGGCAGCAGAAACAGCAGCCTCCTTCCTCGGTTAGCTCCGATTCCCTCCCCCCGTGTCGCCTCTGAGCTGCAGGACTCCGCCGCTTGCTT
>NW_015386193.1:40353-44166 GCF_001527695.2 Protobothrops mucrosquamatus | reverse complement strand
GGCCGGCCCCAGCAGTTCCGGCTGGTTGCCGGCAGTTGGCTGTTCCTCCCTGGCCGCCTCAGCCCCCCCGGTTTGTCGGTGAGCGCCCAGCAGAGCGCAGCGTTGCCAGGCCTCCCCCCTTCGCGCGAGGCGTCTGGCGTTCCCCCTCGTACTTGGCTGCGGCGGCCCGGGGTATTCCGTCCCGGCCTCGACACGCAGCACCGCAGGGAATGGAAGGGGGGAGGGCCGTACCTGGAGCATCACATGAAGAATTGGCTGAAGAATACAGCCGAATTTACCCGGGCAGGCGCAGGGAAAGGGGGAAACGGGTGGGCCGGCCGGCTCCCCTCTCCTCTGTGTGTGTGTGTGAGTGTGTCTCTCTCTCTCTCTCTCTCTCAATTCTCCCTCACCCCAAAAGCGGGGAGGGGGCGACCTTGCAAAAGGGAGGGGGCTTCTCCCCGTTGCGGGGAAGGCTTGAGGTGCACCTTTCTCGGCCAGCCCGGGTAAATTCGGCCGTATTCTTCATCCAATTCTTCATGTGATGCTCCAGGTACGGCCCTCCCCCTTCCGTTCCCTGCGGCGCTGCGTGTCGAGGCCGGGACGGAATACCCTGGGCCACCGCAGCCAAGCGCGAGGGGGAACGCCAGACGCCTCACGCGAAGGGGGGAGGCCTGGCAACGCTGCGCTCTGCCGGGCGCTCACCGACAAACCGGGGGGAGCCGAGGCGGCCAGGGAGGAACAGCCAACTGCCGGCAACCAGCCGGAACTGCTGGGGCCGGCCCGTATTGAAGAATATGGCTGAATTTACCTGGGCTGGCCGTATATCGGCGTATAACACGCACACATCATTTGCCCCCTATTTTCAGGGGGAAAAAGTGCGTGTTATACGCCGATAAATACGGTATATGCATATTGGTCCAGCAGCACCTATCTATATGCTGCTAAAACTCTTGTGTCTATTTGTTTGTAATCTTCAGTTGAGAGAAATTGGAAGGTAGAGGGCATCAGTTATTGAACAATGGTACCTAAAATGGGCTAACTTACACAATGCCGGGACCCATGACTTCAATGGTAATAAAATTTGGGAAAGATGTGGATGCTTCAGCGCACTACAGTGATTCATGTGATCCTCATTTCCAAGGCTCCCTAACACCTTCCCACAAGGAAAGTCAATGGTAAAATCAATAAGAAGCTGCTCTCACTCTCACTGATATTTTTTTTTTTGGCCTGCCTATTTAGGTAAGGAAATATCTCTGAACAATGACCCAGTGGGTCATGGATTGTCTAGTATTTTGCTGAAATTGATCTTCCATTTAATTGTCCTGTTTGTTTAGAGTGTCTTGATCTACTGTATATTAGAACTGACTATGGTACCACAGCAGAGGCACTGAAGCATCCACATCTTTCCCAAATTTTATTACCATGGAAGTCATGGATCCTGGCATTCTGTAAGTTGGCCCATTTTAGGTATCTTGGATCAATAACTGATGCCCTATTCACAATTGCATCTATTCATATGTGCTGTAAACAGATGTCTCTGACGAACTGTGGAAGCAACAGTAAAAGTCACTTATTCTGTTTCTATGGGAGCAGCAGATTTATTTTGTATAGATTTTTCTCTCTGAGTAATTGCAGTATGAAAAGGAGAGGTGTGGCACTCAAGAAAATACTTTAATATAATCAGCACTGATATCTAGGCTCAATCACAATGTTGACTTGCTGTTTAGGTAAAAATGAGATTATATGTAGATTACATAAATGCAGGGCTTTTTTTCTCATAGAACGCCCAGAACGGAGTTCCAGCACCTTTTTTGGATGGAACCTTGTAGGGTAGGCAAGGCGGGTTGTATGATGTGTGTGAGTTCCGGCACCTTTTTTTTTTTTAAGAAAGAAAGCACTGCATAAATGTGTTAGTTTGGTTGAATAATTTATTTAAATGGATTTTAGGTACTATTCCATTCAACAAACAGCTAAAAGTATGAACAAAATATATAATATTCCACATATACATAGTACATACTTTAGAACTTGAAACTATTCTATTTTAGACATTTACTGAATTGTTTTTTAATATACCTCAAGGAGAATTGCCGAGTTTTAGAAATATTGTTATAGTTATGTTGCAAATCATCCTACTGCCCTTGCTTTACAGGCACTTAAAAAAGGAATACATTTTTCAAAACAAAAACTTTTACTGGCACTTGGGATTTATTTTCCCCCTTGTCTTTAATGAATACTAATATTCACTATTGGAGTTTGAGTGGGCCGTATCCTGCCTTTCTGAATATGATGGTCCTCAGTGCAGTGGCCTTTTCAATCGTGTGTACCACTGACTGACCAGAAAACAATGGTAATTGCCAAAATTTATTTCCGGCAGAATGTGACAAATAAACTACTTGCCTCATGTATTCTGGCAAGTCTTTTCTCATGTTTCTTTATATAATTGAATTCTCCCGTTCTGCGCTGTGTGATAACTTGGTTTTTCACTTTTACAATTACACTGAACTATGCAGTAAGCCATTTAAAAGAAGAGTGTTTGCCAGTATTAACTCCCATATGCTTTGCTTAATCTAAATATATTTCAGTATGAAAGAAGAAATCAATTAATTAGCTCAGCTGAAGAGCTGATGTCTGTTAACAGAATGAAGCCCAGTTTGGGCCATGTTCTGTCAACACTGTATATAGAAGTATTGCTGTATAGTCACTATGGTTACATACTCTGCAAACCCAATGTAGAGCTTCTGGAATATAACTGGGCTGCCCACACAGGTTGCTTCACAGATTTTGTCTTAGATTTCTTTACTAGTTTTATTTTAGACATCACAGATACACCAAGAAAAAAGTGAAAATGATGGAATAGTGGGATAGTGAGCATGAAAACCTGTTTTCGGTACATATGAATATTCAGCATGTTTAAAAGGGATCAGTGGAAATAAAGTTATGGCCATATCATTGATTCACTTGTAGCAATTAGGCACTGCCATTTCTCCTGCCATATCTTTTGTTGCATTTTAAACACACACATATATCACAACCTTGTTCCAAGATGCTGAGAGTTACAAACTTTGTACAGAAAACTCATAAGTAACAGAATCAGGACTTTTTTTCTCATAGAACACCCAGAACGGAGTTCCGGCACCTTTTTTGGATGGAACCTTGTAGGGTAGGCAAGGCGGGTTGCATGATGTGTGTGAGTTCCGGCACCTTTTTTTTTTTTTTTAGAAAAAAAGCACTGAACAGAATAATAGTATAACAGAGTTGGAAGGGACGTTGGAAGTCTTGTAGTCCATCCCACTGCTTAAGTGGAAGACCCTGCACCATTTCAGACACTCCCTTCTCAGTGAGGTTCATCACAGTTCATTTGTCTATTCAGTTAAGACCACGAATCCAGTACTCAGACTCCAAATAATCTATTTATAAAATTCTGCAGAACCTGACCAATCATTTAGCAATACTTCTAAGCTGAAAGCTCCCCACCACACCATTAAATACAGATTATATCTATTTTACAGGAAAAAGGAATCTCAAATTACAAATAGTGTATTGGTTGCAAAGTAGGTGCCAAGCATTCTGTTCTCAGATACAGATAAAGATAAGATAAGCATGCATACTAGAAAAAAATATTACATTAAGCAGCTGGTGTTATGTAACGCCAGGTCCGTGGTAAATAAGGCCCCCCTCATCCAAGATCTTATTTTGGAGGGGGGTGCGGACCTGGCGGGTATTACCGAGACCTGGTTGGGCGTCGAGGGAGGAGTCCCTCTCGTAGACATCTGCCCACCAGGTTTCCAGGCATTTCACCAGCCGAGGACCCGGGGTAGGGGCGGGGGGGTA
>NW_015386193.1:6710-38149 GCF_001527695.2 Protobothrops mucrosquamatus | reverse complement strand
GGTGAGTTTTAAATAGGGACAATTTTTAACGATTTTAAAGAGCCACAGCTACCAATATTTGGGTTTTAATTGGTTTTTAGTAGGGGAAATTTTTTGTATGATGTTTTAATACGCTGTGAGCCGCCCTGAGTCCCATGGGGAGAAGGGCGGCATATAAATCCTGTTAAATAAATAAATAAATAAATTAAATAAATAAATAGTGTTTTGTGCTAGGCTGCCCAGCTATAGCAAATGGACAAATTTCTGTATTCACCTACAATATGCATTTTTTCCCCCTTACATTTATGTTCACAACAAGCTTGCTAGCAGAGATAGGCTGAGAGATAGTGATCTGCTTAAGTTCACACAGGGACTTTCCTATATAAAGAGGCTAGCCTGAATATTTGCGGTATCTGACATGCTAATCAATATATCAGAATTTTACCAGAATTAGCATTGTCAGGTTCTGGTAGTCTTGAAAACCTTTTGATCCATATACTTAATCCAGCTTTGGTAGGTTGATCCATCTTACCCACAAAGCCTCATATGACATCTCTTGATCCCATTTTGAACTTTTGCAGAAGAAAGATGACGAATGAGTAAAGCCTTCCCTGAAATGATAATAAGAAAAAAAAACCTTTTCTCTCTTTCCCTCATGCATACTATTATTATCAGCCCAAATCAGTTTACAGCAGGATGAAGGTTTTTTTTCATTGAAGATTATGGACCTAATCTATTAACCAGATCCAGTTATAGGTTGATAAATATCTTCCATCTTCTCAGTCCAGAGCTGAAAGAGATGAATGATCCAAAGTCACACGCCAGCTTCTAAATCTAAGGATAGGCGAGAATCTAGTAGTTCCCACTTCTAGTAAAAGCTTTTAATTTATAAATAAATTATAATATAAAATATAATATAAAATACAAAAATACAAAAGCAAATAGTAGGGAAAAAAGGTAAGGGAAAGGGAAAAAGAGAAATATGGGAAAGAGGGGGGGGGGAAGTGTTGACTTCCAACTCCCTCTATTGCAGTAAAATAAGGCATTAACATCGAACCTCAACTTTTTACATTTCTATAGAAGTATGAACTAGACCAGTGGCTCCCAACCTTTTCTATACCCCACATCCCTAGGACATTTCTTATATATTCTCGCACCCCTTACAAAAGTTCAAAATAACGGCAATGAATTATGCATATACACTATAATTTAGAAAATCTAAGTTTTCGCACTCCCTGGAATATTGTCTCGCACCCCCATGGGGTGCGAGCGCCCCTGGTTGGGAACCCCTGAACTAGACATTTCTGTATCAACAAATCAATCTATTCAGTAAAACCCAAAATCAAAGTATCATTTTTTTCCACCTCAAGCACAAAGTCCAGAAGCGGTTTCCAAGTAGAAACAAAAGTATTTATATTCCTTCCTTTTATTAGCACAATCAATTTAGCCATCTCTGTTAATTTGTAGCTACTCATCCACGTCAGGGGAAAAAAACTTGTTAAAAAGAAACAAGAGACAACACACAACAAAATTCTCATTTTAGGATCCAGAGGTTTATTTAAATTTGACACACAATTCAGTACTTACATTTCAACAACTTATTGCAATAAGGACCAAATGGACAACAGTCATTAAGTGTGACAGCTGGGCCAGGTGGCAACACCCAAATCTTTGAAACAGGCTTTATACCTTAACATTGTGCCCACTTCTAGCATTCTAGTGCCACCCAATAGCCATCTCATTTCCCTTTCTCGGGACTGCTGACCTCTGGGTCAGCTCCCTATTCCTGGAACTGACCACTGCATTAGTTCGTTATTCTTATTCCATTGTCCTAGTTACTGAGCCAGTTTCCTGTTCTTCCTTGCCCTTGTTCTGACCATTACTTTTCCTCACTACCATTTCTACTCATGTCATTGTACCCGTGAACAAGGCTCAATTCCTATGCTACCTGGTTCTGTACTCTGTTCCTGTGGACAAATGTGTGGCAACACAATCTTTTACCATCTACTGCAAATGTCCCAGATCTTCCTTTTACTAAGTATGTCTCAGCAGACACTGGTCTTTATTTTAATTGACTATCAAAGAAATATGTTTGATTTATACAGAAAGAATTATTAAGATATTTTTTCGTTTCACATTCATGGTGGGAATTGAGACATCCTTCCATTTTTGTGTGTAGAGTAGTCTTGCTGCTGTCAACATATATAAAATCAGAGTTCCAATTTTTTCCCCCAAGTCTTTTTCCATTAGACCCAGAAGAAAATTTTCTGATTTTATCTTTATATTCATTTCCAGAATTTTCTGCGTTAAAATATGAATCCTACTCCAATATTTCTTTGCTTTATCACATGTCCACCATAAATGATAAAAAGTCCTGGCTGGGGAGATACCATGATCACTTCCCACTTCTAATTCATTCCTTTTACTACCACACTGGCTCTTGGGCTCAGAGAGATTGATTGACTCAAAATCCCCCACGGCTGATAAGGATCTCAAACCAGAGTCTCAGTCTGGTTGCCACTAGTCCATTATCCTAACCTCTAAGCTTTTTTTCCCCCCTTCCCTGTGTTCTAAGTGTCAAGAAAAACACATCATAAATTAGAGATTCATGAATATGGTCAGCAGTGTTTCTAAAATAAGTGCATTTTTATTTTCTTGTTTTGGTAGCTGCTATGGTAATAGAAAAAAAAATAGAAGAATGAGATCTGAGCTATATTCCATTATTCAGTTTAGCAATAACTCATAGAACAATTCCATTTCAAGCGCTGATATTTAGGCAAATCTATAATATGGTTTTCTGTGTTAAGAAGTCTGAAATCAGTTGTTTATGCTAATTATTATAGTATATTGATTACAAACTGAAATAAAGCTATACAGTATTAAAAAGTTTTTCATTAAAATAGAAATTGTAGACTTTGTAAATGTGAAGTTTGCGAAAAGAAGCTTCTAGGCCTCATAGAAACTTCACAAAACATAGGCAGTTTTAACTTAGGCATCACAATTTCAGAACAGAAGTAGAATACAAGCAGAACTCTATTTTTGGCATAGTTGCTTCCAGTCAAGAAACGTTCTAGATGTACTTTCCTGCTGAATTTGCTATTGTGACATCTGGCACTGAAATGATTATATGAAACTGATCATATACGCACACACATATACATGTTGCTAAATAATTATTGTGATACCATGGTGGTGATTGCTCTGGTAGTACTTAAGCGTGAGCATTTTTATGTGATTCTGGACTATAGGACAAATTGAGACTCCTGTGGACTACTGTCTCCCTTAGTGCCCAGCCTGTCTCAGCTCTTGGATCTCATGATGATGCTGGTGATGGAGCTCAGGATTTCATGGCCAGTATGGCAGCCATAGGTTTACTCCAAGTTATATCACCTCTATCCCATGTTTGACCTTGGTGTTTTCTTTGGTGTAAACAGCATGTGATCTGAAAAGCCATTGTCCTCAATCCTTTGATGCATTTAGATCTCTTTATGGCCAAGTTATATATTACTGCCATCCCCAATCTGTACAGGAGTGGATGACCTATTTGAATGAATCACTTCAGGTGCATCTAGGTTCCAGATGGTGCTACAGGAGTTTACCAACAGCCTGGTGAGAAGTTCAACAATGCATCTAGTTATCCTCTATGAATTAGAATGGTTGAAATTGCTCACCAATCCTGGACTGATGATAAATTCTGGGAAATGATGCAAGTAAAAAGAAGACCAAAGTGGTCAAAGATAAAAAGTAAATATGCATGATCGCAAAAAGCTCCCATGTTTGAGCTTATGTGATAATAAGACCAATGAATCATGTTGTTGTGCCTGCTGATTTATGCCCAACAATCTGCTTGGGATAACCTGCTCCCCACTGAAAACTAACAGATGGGACAATGCTCCAACCCGCTGTTGTGTTATGTTTATATATTTCTTTACTCATATTTATTTGGAGTTAGATGCTATTTGGAGATGATCTCATGTGATAATGATGGCAGTGCCCTTGCACTATTATCTGGGATTTGTTTGACCTTGTGGAAACCAGCACAGATATAAGACTCTGTGTAGGTTAACTCTATCACCTATGAGCCAAATCCATGCTCCACTTGGTTCATTTGGCCAGGAAAGGTTGAGAGACTAGATTGAGAAATGGTAAACATTTCTGTAAGGGAGGTGAGATGCTGCCAGTTTTATGGGGCAATGGTTTCCTTCTTTCAAAGAAGCTGTTTCTCATTCCAGCTATACAAGACAACTATTGCTCTGTCTTCAACCTTTCCTTTTTTGGAAACATCGTTGTGAAGGTGGATTGTGTAAGTCAGTTGTTAAAGATGCTGACAAAACTTTGCCCAAAATATAGTTCTTCCAATCTATCTGAGCTGCAGGAAGCAAAAAATTAACAAAAGTTAACATAATCTCTTGTCCATAGAGGAAGAACATTTTAATGAACTGGTCCCTCGCTCCACAGGTGGATGTAGAAGGTTCACAAAGATGATGATTAGATAGATAGATAGATAGATAGATAGACAGATAGACAGATAGACAGATAGACAGACAGACAGACAGACAGACAGACAGACAGACAGACAGACAGACAGACAGACAATTGCAGGTTCTGAAGGCAAAAAGCAATGATTGGCACCATTGTATATTGGCTTTGGTGATTCTACAGGAAATGTAGCTGACACACCATTTCCTGAGTGCTCTGAAAATGACGCTTCTGATGAGTAATATTAATGCAAGTCACTCTGAGAAGAATATCTTCTTAGTGATCAAAATGATGCATATTGCACCATAATGTGAAGATGCCCTGCATTCTAAACTTTGCGTTATTTAGGCCCATGTTCTCAATGATATGCCTGGCCATATAGCTATCTAAATGGTGCAGAACTTCCTAAAGTCTAATAGTTACGTTCCTCCACTTGTGCTCCCATACACAGGACATCTTTAAGCTACGGTCCAATATTCGAGATTCCAGAAAATGTAGTCTCCATGAACTATTGGGCTATTTCAGGGGCTGCAAAGATTTCAAATTGAAGATGCATTTCTTGGAATAGCCCACAATGGGTTATTTGCAGCAACAGTAATTTGCTGCAGCAGCCTCAGTCACTTGCTGATACATCTGGATTTGATCAGGTTCTGCCTGTTCCCCAGGAAGAACAGCCATTTGATGATTGCAGATTGGATGTGGATTCTGATTAAGTACATTATTTACTGTACATTTATAACACAAAGCCTGGTCCTTTTTCATTAGTTTTTAATACTGGAACAATGAATGTAGTAGCTCAATAAGTGTCTATAACAGGTCCATAGGTTCCTTATCCAATGATTTTTCCATGTAAGGCAAAAGGCGTATTTTGGGTTATGAAGAAAATTGGAGCAAAGGACATATCCAAATTGAATGACATTGGTTTTCAATTATAATTTTTCAGAAAACTATAATAGGAAATCTGTTAATTACTTTCGTTATGACCAACAGTGATTGTGTGCACCCCTCGAATATTGAAGCATTTAGGAAGTTCCTTCCTAAAATTATTTTCCTTTTCTTCTCTGGAATGATGAAAAGAAAATAAACCTCAGAATCACTCCCACTCCCGTCACCTGAAACAAGGCTAGTTGGATGGCTATCCTCAGATGCAATAGCAATGGAGAAATACAACCATTTTGCCACCCTTACAGCCACAAGAAAGACCAGGGGGTTAATTTATCCCAACACTGAAGTTTTGGACAGTTGTTAGCGGAGGTCTGGGGTTTATAATGAAGCATTCCAATATAGGCTTTTGTCTGAACCAGTGATTGATAGGTGCTATAGCTCAAGAAAATCCATTTATTTTTCTTGAAGGAAAGAGCATTAAATTTACTTTGGAAAGAATCACACTGCACATGTACATTGCAGCTTCTAGCAAGATCAACCTTCTTTACATTGCAATCACAGAAAAATCACAATAGTCTCGACAGTTGGTAACCTAGTCCCAGAAAGCTATGTTGGTTTGGGTAGGCAAATACTCTAAATTAGTAAAAAATGTTTTGTTTAACTAGCAATATGGCCTGGTGATAACTAGAAAGCTGCTGGAATAGCTGGTGGAATTCATGTGCAGAGGAACTTTTACCCAGTTTAAGCTTGTGCATATTGTATTCCTATTTGGACCCTGAAGACATGCAATTATATTTCACATATTCATCACTATATGACTGTACTGTAATCCATTTCACATGGGACAGCCTTTGAAAAGTACCAGAATTTACAATAGATGCAAATCGCATCATCTAGACCAGCAGGTGCAAACAATTATTGCTAGCTTAAACACCTATTTTTCATGTTCTTCATTAGTTAGCGATAGGTTTCTAAATTCAGTTCAAAATGCTGATTGTGACCTGTAAATTTCTAATAGACAATCTGTGACCTACTGGATTATCCTTTCCTTGAGATATTTCCTTACAAAGCAAAGAAACAGAATGACCACTGGTGAGCAAAAAAACAGTGTGAGTAGGAGTGACTTCCAGCTTCCTGCCTGTTTGGCCACATCTGATCACCCACTGGAGGGCTAGGGTGAGACTAATATATTGAATCTCAAGGCAGTAGTGTGGCAGCAAATTTCAATCCCACTGGAGTCCATGGGTCCCAGATTTGGGTCACATTCTGTATGTTAGCCCATTTGAATTATGTTGGTTCAGAAACTGTTGCCCTATGATGCATTGTTTTGCCCCGTTAAGGATTACGGACACAAAAGTTTCAGTAGAATATAGATATGGCTTCATTCCAAGTTCCTCAGCAT
Organism: Protobothrops mucrosquamatus; assembly: GCF_001527695.2. Classification (NCBI taxonomy): domain Eukaryota; kingdom Metazoa; phylum Chordata; class Lepidosauria; order Squamata; family Viperidae; genus Protobothrops; species Protobothrops mucrosquamatus. Next base: position 31,404 of record NW_015386193.1, on the reverse strand, counting down.
ATGTAGATGGTATACAAGATGGCCTTGAAGGAAGATCCATTACCTAGGCAACAAAGAGATAAATGTGAATTAAGCTTACACCAAGATAGATATATAAAAAAACCACCTAAGCAGGCACCCCCTTAATTCACATGAAGGCAAACGGAGGAGCAGCATATCCAGACTTGCAAGATTCTGTTAGTGTTGGCCATTCCAGTAAAAGTAGTTTGAGGCCTACATGATATCTGTTTCTTGATCTGGTCTACCTTGTAAGTCTGTGAGTGGGGTTCCTATTAAACAGTTTTTAAACTGTGTGTACCTGTAAACGGAAGGCTTAGGATCAGGCCTGCATCAGATCAGGTGATATGAGACTGAAGGCCGTCATTCTCTGTACTGGCTTCCAACTTTGGAACCCCCTTTGGAACTATGCTTTGCAGTGCCCTGCTAATATTTCACAAGGCAGTAAGAATTATATTATTTAATTGTAGGTGATTTTAATGTAAATATACAATACTTATATCAATTGATGCATTTTCAGTTATATAAAGTTTAACTTTATATCTTTACCAAATGCACAAAATCATACAATATAAGGTACAGGTAGTCCTTGACTTACAACCATAACTAAGCCTGGATTCCGCTTTGGGTTTTGGGATGGGAGGCATATGCATTTACCAAACAAATAAATAAATAAAAATAACACTTGTAGTTCATTGCAGTTGTAAGTCAAGGCATGTGACCAGACCCAATTATTCAGCACTTTTTGTGGATGTTAAGCAAATGTCATGGTCGTTATGTGAACGGCACAGTTGCTAGGCAAATCCAATGGGCATTTTTTTGGTGGAAACTGGAAGTAAATGCCGGAAACTAGGAAAAAAACATTGAAAATAACGGTAATATTTATCACAGGACACTGCAAGCAGCCCTAAAAATGAACCGATTGCTAAGTGATCATGTGACTGTGGGGGTGGGAGGTGTGGTCATTGTAATTTCAAAATTGAGTCATAAGTAGCTTTTGGGGAGGTCCATCATAACTTCAAACAGTCACTAAGCAATCAATTGTAAGTCAAAGAGACATATAAACTGTATGGAGTAGTGAGATAGATAGGTAGGTAGGTAGGTAGGTAGGTAGGTAGGTAGGTAGGTAGATAGATAGATAGATAGATAGATAGATAGATAGATAGATAGATAGATAGATAGATAGATAGATAGATATCTGATAAAAACAGTAAACACATTGTTAAAAATATTATGTATGTTTATGTCAACTCTGATGATTACATAGGAAAATGCTGTCCATCCCAATCTATCTATAGTGATAATCGGTAATTATTTCAAGGACATTTCATTGATTCCATCCATCTTAATCACCAACTTCTCTTTCCTTCTACTTCACTCAGTCTTGTCAACCATAGTCATTTTTAGTCCATCATTCATTTCCTAAAGTATATTAATTTTTGTCTACTGATTATCATCCTGAGAGATCATTTGGGACCAGATGGATTAATTGATTTTTCTTGTATTTTTCTTGACATTTATGGTAGTCTTAATAGCTACCGTCATTTGAAACATCCAGGTTTTATAATTTTACCTTACAACATTTTTATAGTTTCAGATTCCTCCAGTTCTTTAACTTTTGTATTGGCAGTACTAATAATATAGTAGCATGAACTTGGTAGTTTGACATAGAATTGTTCGGTATCTTCAGTATCTACTATAATACCATGACAGCATTCATTTGCACAGTATTGAAGTAAATGAGATATCCAGTAACTCTAATAAATGTGATCTGTCATTTACTGAGTTATAATCAAACACATAGTTAACCATGACCTTTTTTGTATCATTGCTACTCAATTTATTTCTGTAGTTTCTTGCATTGAATACTACATCACATAATAATCCAGTTTAAAATGGCTTATTTCAATCCCCTAATTTTATTATTTCTAAAGCATCCAGCCTAGTATGCTTCATGTTCATTTTCATGGTTTCAGTTCACTTTTATTCATGCTTTTTATATTCCATGTTTCAATAGTAAGCATTCTTGTAAGAAAACAACCCTTGGTTTAATGCTGGCACCATCAGACTTCCATGAGTAAGCATACTTCCCTAAAACATTGATCTGGCTATGTCATCATTTCCACATTTACCAATTAAAGAGTTGACATATTTCCCCAGGAACAGTGGTGGAATTCAGCCAGTTCGTACCACTTTGGCAGAACCGGTAGCTAATTTTTTGTTGCCCAGGCCCAGAATGGACTTCCGGAAGCGACATCCATACAGAGAACCGGTTGTTCACATATTTTAATCCCACCTCTGCCCAGGAACCAGAAACATAATTCTAACTTGGCAATTTCATCATCTAATATTCAGTTTCATTTCAGAATCCCATTGCAGGACCACAGAAGCCAGATCAGCAGAACAGAGACACTTATACAGAGTCTTTGAAAGAAACGGATATCCATGAAACTTCATCCGGAGGTCTCTACACAAAACAACATAAATGCCCAAAACAACACAATAATTACAACACGAACAGCAACAACCAAACAAATCACAATTCCTTACATACAGAACATTTCAGAGACGACAACAAGACTATGCCAACACAACCTCACAGTAGCCCAAAAACCAGCCACAATTCTCAGGTGGATCCTATCAAAACCTAAACAGCCAACAGAAACAAATCAAAGATCAAAAGTGGCAAAATTAAATCCACAACACAAGAGGATTCAAGAGGCAAGAAAATTCCAGAGTTCACAAGGCACAGTGTTAATCTAAAGCAGGGGTGTCAAACTGCCGGTCCGTGGGCCGGATGCACCATGCCGAAACCACGCCCACCCCACTGCCGGCAATGGGGAAAAAAAGTCACAATATGTCACAACACATCACATGACATGAGTTTGATACCCCTGATCTAAAGTAAGGCAGGAATCACAATAACCACACACACAGCTAGGGAATGAACATGTTCCCAGCATCGTCTCTATCTGCTGTGCTAAATAGCCAGCTTCTCGTGCAGCCCATCAAGAGGGACAGGCAGTCTGCTCATGAGTAGTTGGACTGACCTTCACTACTCCTGCCTTTTTCTGCTCTATGTGTTCTTGGATCAGGTGCAGAAGGCAGTTCCTCATCATCACTAACCAGCTGCAGCTGTGTGCTTTTCCACCTGAAGCCTCAGGGTTGTCCTGCTGCAGCTGTGCTTCAGTCAAATCACTCTCAGCTGGCTGCTTGGAGCCATTGATCAACTTCCTTCCTGACGTGCCTGGGACTGGTTCATCCTGCTTGGGAGTGGCATCTAGAGAGGTATCTGGGGAAGTGTCTGGGGGAGTCACTACAGAGGACCAGTCTCCCGGACATATATATGTAAGGGACACAACTATGTTCATTTCTGTTTGTGAATATGTCTATAATCAAAATATGAAGAATTTCTTTCAGCTTAGTATGACAAAATAAAACATACTGTGAAAAACAACAAGTCTGTTTCTTATATCTCACTTATACCATTCATTTACTGTATATGAAATAGGACAATTGTAAATAGGGGCATGTTTGTCAGATATTACATAGTCTATACATATTTGCTTATGGGGAGGGAAGTATCCATGTTAGTGAGGACAAATATAGTGCTTCATCATTTAGGAATTATGTCAGTTTTTACAAAATAACACACAATTCAAAGGAATTCTGACTATCCAAGAAAGTAACCAAACTCTTGAGATTAATGAATTATATTAGACAGTCTTCAGAATAAGCTTTCTTACCTTTGAGTGACATCTAGTGTCCTAAATGAAATTCTGCACAATATATACAGCATTAAGACAAAGCTAGGGCGGGATAAAACATTAATTACATAGAGACAGAGACCCAGGAAACCATGTAATGTGAATGTTGGATCAGGACAATCGATAAATTAAACCTGTGGAGGGAGGAAGAGTTTTCTCTAGAAACTTTTTTTATTTTATTATTATTAAATGTATATGCAGCCCATCTCATTTTGAAGTGACTCCAGACACTGTATAAAGAAATGGATATTAATTAAATACAGCAGTTAATCTTTTCACATTCAAGAAATACATGTCTAGTTTTCCCAATCCTTAATTATTTATTAGCTATGTATAAGGAAAAAGTACTTATTTTATATATGCTTATACCAAACGTTTTAATTTTGCTCAGTAATGAATTGCTCATTTTCCACTTGAAGGAAGCAGTTCAGGGAACAAATGAGATGAGAGCCACAGAGGTCGCAACCCAGTATCCTTTGAACACCCACAATTAATTAGGGATTTATCAGAGGTTGATTAAACAGCTCCCTGCAGCTCCAATTAGCATGGCCCAAATGAGGGCTCCTGGGCATTTTAGTTCAGAAACATTTGGAGGAGGATGTCTGATTCATCCGATGTAGATTAATCAAACTAGCCCTGGATTGGATTAGTTTGTGGCAAAAAGAGACTGAGTGGGCCAAGCCATGGTTTATTTGACTATTACTTAAATAATGTGAGAGAGAAATAGACTTTCTTGATATGATGAGACAAAGATGGATGCGGCAAGCAGCATTTCTTCAAAGGATGGTTTCTTTCTCAGTGCATATCACAGGAACACAAGTTGCAAGGGGAAAAAAATAGTATTTCCATCCATCTGCAATTTGTTTAAAGAACAAAATAAAGGAAGACAGTTGATGGAGAGAAGGTGACTGAATGAGATCCCATTTGTAGGATGCATTTAGCTAATTGACGAGCTGCTATTGCCTCTGTCCAAATTATTTGGCTTCTCCTAATACTGAGACTCTGAAAAATACTTTTTCTCTGGTGTAAAAACACACTTGCCTGATACAAAAAAAATGGTTTAAAACTCACATGATATAGATTAAGATCTATAATATTTATCTGGTTTCTAGGAAAAACTGATTTTGTTTGTATTTTTCTTTTAACTATTGCCCTGATTCAGCATTTCACATTACCTGGTTTCCTGATCCTCTGTCTCTAAACAATTAATGCCCTTCTCTTCCTACCACCCCCATTGTTTTTTCTTAATCAATACTGAATTGGATGGGGGAAATACAGTAATAGATATTGTATCCTTATAATAACTCTCTCTCTTTCTCTCGTGGGTTTGTGTCTGTGTCTGTGTACTGCTTTATACCAAACTCAGTCTCTTTCAGACTCTGTGCACTAACCTACTTGCAGCATTTGCTATGTTATTCTTAACTTTGTCAGAGTAAGCACATACCAAAAGTAGCTGCTAGGGCTTATTATAACACTGTATAACCCATATAAATGCCATGCAAGAGATGGCTACTGAGTGGAAACTCCTTAAAAACACGAGTTCAATATTAAATGCCTGCTTGAACTGGCACAGCATGGAAGCAAGCAAATTTGCTTGACTTCTGACATGTTCAATTACAAATGCTTCAACAATAAATATTACGTTACTTATATAATATTCAATAGTACATCACTCATAATAAAATCACCCTGTCCTTTGCAGAGTACAGAAGCCAATATGATATAAAAAACGGGACTGGGAAAGAATGTAATTATTTAGTAACAACTGTCCAAGTGCATACACACACACACACACACACACAAATATAAAGCATGTGTGCAGAAGCAATAATAGTGCTAAGGTTTATATATTTGTTCTTGTTTTTTCTAAAATGTAACTGTTGGATAAAAATATTTTTCCTCAGAGATCAGGAAAAGTGATCAAGTTAGAAATAATTGAGGTTCAATATCTATTTTAAATAAAGGCATCAATAAATATCTCAAAGGTGCTTTTTTCTTCAAAAGGCAACTTTGAGGAAGAAAAATCCTTCCATCACCACTATCCTATTAGAACCTGTCATTTCCCTCCCCATCATCCAATCTCAACTGTCAGTACCCTATCCTTCCATCCCCCCACCATCAGAACTGATGAAGCTTCTTGGGTGAGAAGTGAAATGTTTTCTTCCTCCTTCTCAAAGAAAAAAACAGTCCAGCTGCCTTCTGGAGAGAAAAAAAAAGCACCTTTGAGATAACTATGGCCTGGATGACTGACGATCTCCACAGACATTTGGCATCAATAAATCTTTCTTCACCAAATTATTCAAAATATCAGCAAACAATTAAAAATAAGAAATGATGATATCGATGATATCAGCCAAGCCTCTTTGAACAATTTTGTACAATATTAATAATTTCCCACAGCTTAAGAAGAACTGATAAGTTTTTAGGGAGCAGAAATTTCTATAAACTTGCCCTGTCAAAGAGAAACAGTTTGCAATCTCTGTCCCCCCTTAATTTCACAACAATGGGGAACTATAATAAATCATCTTGGGAGCTAAATAGCAGACACATCAGAACTGGATGGAGCACATGGGCATGGAGATACCTACAGCCAAACCATGTAGGGCTTTAAGGGTGTACCAGCTGAAGTTGGGCAAAGACATTTCTGGCCATAGCCTCCACACCTTTCCATCCAGCAGTCACTGTGAGTTCAGAAAGACCCTCAATTTATAAATTTGATTCTTCAGAGGAAGTGCTACTCTATCAAGAGACCCGATGGAGTCATGAGGAATGAACAAACAATTCTGTCTTGTCATGTTTCAGCCTCAGCCTTTTCCATCTTATCACAGCCTCCAAATGCTGGGTCAAAATATTGACAGAATCACCTGGGCAGCCCAGGCTCAGTCAGACCCTGGTCATCTCCAGAATAGATTACTGTAATGCCTACTACATGGGGCTGCCCTTGAAGAGCATCTAGAAGCTTCAGCTAATGCAGAATGTGGTTGCGCGGACAGTTATGTGTGCCTCTAGAAGGGTACATATTTTACCTCTTTCTTTTTTTTTGGCTGTGGTTTGTTCTCCAAGCTTGTTTTAATATAATCCCTGAACGTTTTGTTACCAAACTAGATAACATCATCATCAGGATTTTCTTGTCCTACTCTCTTTAGCTCATAAGTGTCTTGTGTGCCAGTGTGGTCAGTTGTTTGGAGCTATATTTGAATTCCAAGCAGCTGATTGGTTCTCTGCAATAATCAGCTGCTCGGAATTCAAATACAGCTCCAAACAACTGACCACACTGGCACACAAGATGCTTATGAACTAAAGAGAGTAAGACAAGAAAATCCTGATGATGATGTTACCTAGTTTGGTAACGAAACATTCAGAGATTATATTAAAACAAGCTTGGAGAACAAACCACAGCCAAAATCAAAAACCCAAGCTACAAATATTTCCTATTATTTCATTATACCTCTGTTCCACAAGCTACATTGGTTGCCAGTTTGCTACTGGGTGCAATTCAAAGTGCTGGTTTTAATCTTTAAATCCCTCCATGACTTGGGACCAGGTTATTTGAGGGACCATCTATTCCTAGTTACATCTACCTATCCCATTAGATCCAACAGAAGAGGTACAGCCTTGGTCTTGTCTATTAAGGAATTCCTTCTGGTGGGACCCAGCAGATGCACCTTTTCTGCTCAGCCCCACCCTCTGGAACCCCAAACCCTTTGCCCCCCCCAATGAGGTTAACTTAATTTCTCTTAGCCTTCTGGAAGGTCTTGAAAAAATAGCTCTTCCATCAACCTTGAGGGTCCCCTGGCAAGCTGCAGAGGGGTTAAGTGATGCTGAATGAAGGCTGTCCTCCTGCTATCTTGGTTTGGTTTTTTTATGTTCTCATTCCTTTATGTTTTTATTTTTGTTAGTTACTGTATGTCTGGTGGCTTTTTAATATTGTGATATGATTTTAATTGTTATTTTGCTTATAAGCAGCCCAAAGTGACTTTTTGTGAAATGGGCTGCTATATACATGTGCTAAATAAATAAAAATAAGTGCATAACATTAGTCTATTGTTAATATGCTAAATCAGCTTTTCCAATGTTTCAAGTAGATTTTAAAGATTATGGGAGAGAAGACCAAGTCTTGTGACACTTCACAAAGAAGTGGCTGTTGGACAACCGCTTATTTCCCACAATTTGCCAACTGAATAAAGCTGTCAATGCAATGTCTCTCACTCCCAATCCTTGCAGATGATTCATGGTTAACATGGGTAACGATAACATGGCTAAGGGGGTATTCAAGCAGTTAAGAAGTCCAATACTACGTTCAATTGTATTAGAATTAGTTTTTTCCCCACCTAAACCTGTATTCTAACCAGAAAAACTCCAAATAATCCACTTCCTTTAGATGCTCTGTACCTAATCTGAGACTAATTTCAATAGGGTTTCCCTGAAAGGAAGATTAGAGACAGGGCGATAGTTATATGTAGGTAGTATGTAATAGTCTCAGAATTAAAGGGTTTTTTGTGGACCAAAATCTGGCTCAGAGGCTTGAAGGTTGATTAAAAGACCTAAATGTAGGCATACTTGCCTTCTAGCTGTAAACACATACACAGGCAGAAACCATTAAGTAGAGAAGGAGGAGGTTTATGAGCATTCCTAGAGTTGTTTTTGTACAGTGTGATCTGGTGACATAGGAGCAGCCCAGAAGTGAAAGCATAGAAAGAAGTTTCACGAGAGAGGGGATGAAACAGAAGAGACAGTGGGGGAAAAAACTTGTCTGTGTAATACTGAACAGGTAGTTTGTTAAGCTGAGGCTGCTGCATATAGTAGAGCAGGGGTGTGCAACCTTGGGAACTTCCAGACTTGTGGACTTCAAATCCCAGAATTCTCCAGCCTTTGTTTTTCACTTGTCCTACAGTTAGTTAAACTGAAAAAAAGAGAATTTCATCATCTTTTGTTGGGTAGATATGAATGACGATTCTCTGTCATCCTGTATTTTCTAATCAAGCCACTTTTTATTTCAAATACAACTGTCTGTGGCTGGCCACTGATAGCTAATACTCTTTATCCAAGACAGCTGTATTATGAACATTTATTTTAAATGGGACAATCTGATACTGAATTAATCAGTATTATTTTAACACTGCTGCTTATGATTAAGAGAAAACTCTTTTAGAAGGGCTCCTGCTGTATTCAAATCTCCAACAGCAGCTTCTTGTTCTCTTAAATCAGGGGTGTCAAACTGCCAGCCCACGGGCTGATTGCATCATACAGAGACCGCGCCCACCCCAGCTCCGGCAATGCGAAAAAGTTGTGATATGTCAAGTGACACGGTGAGTTTGACACCTGGGTCTTAAATGATGTGTGCATCTATGTGATGAGGTTCAGCATCTCATCATTTATGAAATAATTATGGTCCACATATTGTGCCTGGCCTTCCCATTGGAGATATAGAATATGAGGTTAAAAGTTACCTAAGGTCAATATAAACAGGTGGTCATGTTCAATTGTTTCTAAGTTGAGTTGTGTACCCATTTGCTGCTTAAATCAGGGATCTTCAAACTTGGCCCTTTTATGACAGGTATGCTGACTGAGGAATTCTGGGAGTTGAAGTCCACAAGTCATAAAAGGGCCAAGTTTGAAGACCCCTGGCTTAAATGGATCTCAGAAAAGTTTTTGAAAAACTGGAAGGAAGAGCTGGAAACCATTCAGTTAAGGAGGAGCAACCTCTGCAAACAGAGCCACAACATGGTCTCCATCTCTGTGCATGATTATAAATACTCCTCACTTACTGCCTGCCTTGTTTAATGATCAAAGTTACAACAGTTGAAAACAAAGAATAGCTTTGCAACCAATCCTTGCATTTATGACCACCCCAGGGTTTCTGTGGTCACATGATCAACATTCAGGCACTTTGTAACTGGTGGATATTTACAGTCATTATTGCATCCCATAGTCATGTGATTACCATTTGTGCATTTCACAACCAGCTTCTAACAAACAGAATCAATGAAGAAATTGGCAGTAAAATTGCAAGTTGTAGTCTCATGTTTCACTTAACAGCTAAAGCAATTCACTTAACAACAGAAGCAAAATGTTGTAAGTCCGGTATGATTAGATGGTTTTCTTGCTTAGTCGCAGAGTTGACAGCCCCAGTTGTGGTTGGCAAGTGAGGATTAGCCATTTGAAGAAAGGTTAAACGTATCAATGTAAGCATAAAAAATGAGGCTATGATAATGCAGTTGAAATGAGCTGAATTGAACAATTTCTGCAGTTTTCCTCTTAATGACTGTAAACAAGGCTGCTTGAACAGTTTGAACTGGGCTTATGTTATATGTCACATGAGGCTTCTGCAGTCAGCAATGGTGGAAATAAGAAACAACTTTTAATTGCAAGTTTGTGCCAGACATTGGTGATAACAAAAATGTCACACTGCAGGAAGAAGAAGAATAGTTATTCTTTCCCTCCCAATTCCTGTTTTGTCCTGCTTGGTGTGCCATCTGCTTGCTCTGCTTTGCCATCTGAACTGTTAAGTTTAGTCACTCTTTTTGCAGCAAAAGCTGCCTTTTATTTCTCAGAGATTGCTTGCTCTGTGACATATTTTTCTGACCTTGTCAGGATTTCCTTTCACCTTTAGTGTGTTAGACCATGTCTTTAGCCATTTTTTCCAGCTGTATGACTGCTTGTTAGGAGGAAGTTCGTCAAATGTATACGAGCCTCCAGAGTAAACATCACTGCATAGAACAGTAAAGACTTTAGTTTCTCAACTTCTTGTCAACATTCCTAGTTAGATGTGCTTGTTCTCTGTTAATACCTGATATAAAGATGGTGAAGAGATACATTTCTACCCTTGTTTTCAATGTCTAAAGAGGCCCAAGGAAGATTTCTTTGGTTGACCTTATTCTTTAAGGGCAGTTTTCAGATATCCCCTTTTTATTTAACCAGATATTCAAGCAATAAACTGCTAGGATTGTATTATTTAAAAAAGTAATTCTGAAACAATTGACAAAAGTAGTTTAACTTGATTATGCCACAGCTGCTGTTACTCTCATTCAACATTGCTTTGCATTTTGGAATATTTTTAGCTGTGGCTCTAATTATTGCCCAGTTAAATGTTGGAATTAACAAATATTATAATTTCATGGATAGGGTCTCTATGATGCTTTGCAAGAGGCTGGTACAAAACTCTCCGTAGACCTTTAAGGGTAAAACTATTGTCATTAACACTCCTTTTTAGTTAAGATGCTTGAGTAGGTGGGTGCTGCTTGAGGCTCGCCACTTCTGAAGGCTGACTGAAAATGATCCAGAAAAAGAATCAGGCTTCGGGCCAAGATTTGGCCCAGAAAATGCCTCAGTCAGTGTAATGGATATCCTAAGCCACGAGAAGAGGAGCAATTCTCTTGGTGGCATCTGGTATTCAGCAGCTAAATTATATCCTGAGTAGGCTGGCAGGCTCAGAATGAGAGCACTTTGTAATGCTCCAAGGATTGTTGATTTCACAGCTCATTTTCTTTGGGGTGGGGGGTGGGGAATGCCTGCATCTGTTAGTTTCATAGCATTTATCTCATTCCCATGATGATAACATCCAGTTCTATTTTTCTCACATAAAAAGGAACTGGAGCACTGGAAATGCTTTATTCTTGCCTGCCATTAGTAATGAGCTAGGGTCAGGGGTGTCAAACTGCCGGCCTACAGGCCGGTTGCATCATACGGAGGCCATGCCCACCCCAGCTCCAGCAATGCAAAAAAAGTCTTGACGTGACGGGTTTAACACCCGTGAGCTAGGTAGTTTAATCAGCCAAACTTTAGTGAATCCAGGGAAGACAAAGACTGTTGGTAAGAGATCCATATATATATGACTTATGTAGGTTAGGTTTGTTCTCTTTGGGATAAAGGTGGTTAAAATCTAGACTTGCCTCTGGACATCCAAATCTGTATCTCTCTGTATTAAGTAGCTTATCCTGGTGTGTCAGCTATAACAATACCACAGAAATCCCAATAACTTACTCCCATACTAAATACATAAGGCTACAACTTAACATGGTTCAAACATTTAAGTTAGTTATAATATAGCCATGATTAAACATGATTATGAAACAAAACTTGCCATTACAGTATTTTCTATTTACCGCTTACTTATATTTCTATGCTGCTTCATCTTGCAGACTCTGAGTAGCATTCAATCATTACAAAAAAGGTTTTTACCCTTTTAAAATTGCAACCACATAAACAGAAGCAAGCAATAACCACCATCTACCAGCAAACCAGATCTTAGCAAAAACCCCAAATATCTTGTCATAACCCTGCAAAAATGCAGCAAGAGATAACCAATGTTTGAGAGTTATTTCTGATCCTTGGCTCATTTCCAGCTACAAATCAAGTAGTGCTGCTACTTATCTGTAAAAGCAGGGATAAGAAGCTAAAAGCCAGATATAATCTATCCCTTCAGTAAGATTTCTATTTAAAAGTCTCCTAGGAAGCAAAGAGATAACTGGGATGGTCTAAACATGAAAAACACTAACATGTACTGTATCTGCACAGATGCTAAAGTGCTACACCTATAAAATACACTCGTGTAAGAATGAGAAACCCACAGATTTACGTTCCTTCAAATAATCACCTCTGCATTAATATCTGGTTGATAAATCTGCATGAAGCCTTGAGAACTTTGCAAGACAGAAGGCTGGTAGGAAAAGTGACCCTTGAGTGAACTTGATATGGATCCCTGGGTTCCTTCTATCCCCAAGACTGATAGCAAAGGTTTCCTCCCCAATTTATTTCTTCTGTTTCTCCTTATATCCAGCAAAAGCTACAACTATGATGTGTTGGAATGTCTCCAGATGCCCTTTGGTATGCTGGTTTTCTATTCCATGAGGCTTATAGCAAGTGCATTAAATGTGATAGCAAGTTGCGTCCCACAGACATAATAATTTCTTCTTGTCTCCTTTGTGCGGGATTGCACGAAAATGAGGATTGCAAGGGAGAAAGATCTTTTATCCACAGGACAATCTTCCTCAATTACTGGTCTGGCTGCAAATCGCCTGGCTTCTGGCTCCAAGTCATATCGAGCCATTACCAAAATCGATTCCTTTGGCTCTGTAATGCTGGCTATGGAGTATAGAAGCAGCTGTATGCTGCTGCTTGAGGTTGTGTTTTATTTTTATTTTTTTTTGAAGAATTCCAAGCTACCCTGGAAATTGTTTCAAGAGTGGGATATAAATATTTAATAAATTGAGATCATACAGCAGCAAAATGCAATTGATTTTGTGGCTGCATTTTTAATAGTTGTAAATGTCTCCAAAATGACTCAGGAGGGGGAAAAAAAAGGACCTTAGTTCCGACACGAACAGAGCAACTGTCTTCTATTCATTAATCTAACTTCACCTTTTTCAGTCATATCAGGTATGGATAGCCCTATTAAGCAGCTCTGCCCAAGGAATGATACTCTTACTAATTAGGACTTGGACAATCTTTGTTAAGAGTTAAGAAATGTTCACCCTTTCTCACTTTGGAAGGAGACAATCCGATAGAAAGATATAAGAATGCACGAGTCAAATCTTGACACATTCCATGAAGTGGAGTGTGCTGCTCAGGTGGAAAAAAGGTGATCATTGGTCAGTTCTTCTTTTCTCCTCACAACTCTCAGGGGAACAAAATGTTTCTTCGGGCATTTTATAGGATTTATTAATTTTTATTTATTCAATTTCTATAGCCACTCAACTCAGCCAAGTGACTCTTCAGCTGAAAAATAGAGATCACAAAATAATCATCGACTTGGAAGGCACTTTGGAGGTCTTCTAGTCCAATCCTCTGCAGGAATTCAAATACCATCCTGGACCGATGGCTGTCCAATCTTTTCTTGACAACTTCCAGTGACGGGGCTTCCATAAGGGGGCAGTCTCTTTCAATGTTAGATAACTCTCTCCATTAGGAAATCCCTCCCTAGTTCATATTTGGATCATCCTCTATATCGCTTTCATCCGTCATTTCTTATCTTAACCTTGAATGCTGTAAAAAAAATAAATCCGTACTCTCTTCCCTGTGACTGACATATCTTCATGGGAAGACTACTAGCATAAAATTCATTTCCTACTTCTTTTGTCAAATTAGGTTTCAGAGTGAAGATTGGCAGCAATTATGGCTCAATGGAAGGAATACACATTTTGGTGAAATGATTTTTTTTTATATCCCAAAAGTTTTGTGAAGTTCTTATTTACAGACACACTAAAACCCGAGAAAGCAAATGAAGAAACTGATTCACAAGCTGATCTGTAAACACATTTGCGTACCTATAAGAATGTTTTGTTTCACGGAATCACCCTGATCATCATCAAGGCCATGTTCATTTATTAGAACAAGTATATAAATAAGCATTTTCCAGTTGTCTACTGTGGTGATGGGCAAGCAAGACACAAAAATGTCATCGTACATATTATAGTTACATGCTAGACAGTTATCATCATTGCTACTTTTAAACTCACATCACAATAAATACAATCCAAACTTTTATAATACTATAATTTAATTTTCTCCAAACCAAACATAGGAATGATACAAAACATATTTTTTGCAAAGCAACTAGTTTCCTTTCCCCACTTGGCAAATTCATTTTCCAAATGAAAGTAATTACAGTTTAGAATGGATGTGTTACTTGTCTTGGTACTGTTCTCTACCTTTATCAGTATAGCCACTATGTATTAGTGGTTTACAACGTCGACATATTGCCCCCAATAATCTGGGGTCCTTATTTTACCTACCTAGAAGGCTAAAAGGCTGGAAGGCTGAGTCAACTTTGAGCCCCTTCAGGATCAAAATCCAGGCTGTAGGCAGAGTTTGCTTGCAACACTTCATTCTAATGATTGTGGCACAAGGGCTCCTGGTGCTCTTGGCACTGTACAAAGGTTTTGCAGTAAAAAGGCTGGATTCTTTCATGTTCTGGATACAGGATTCACAGAATGGATCTGACTGGCCTCTGTTTATTGTGTGTTTTATTCCACGGGGTATGTGTGTGTTTGTGTATGTGTGTTACAGAATGCTCTCAAAACACTTTACAGCAGGGGTCCCCAACCCCCAATCCGAGGACCAGTACCGGGCCGCGGCATGCCAGCAATCAATCCGCATAAACAAGCAAAGCCCCATCCGCGAGATGCAGGCAGCACATAAAACGCACCTTCCGGTCCACAGAAAAACCTCTCTCCACGGAACCAGTCCCTGGCGCCCAAAAGGTTGGGGACCTCTGCTTTACAGGACCAGTGGTGTTAAAGTAAAGCTAAGGGAGAAACCATTTAAAGGCAGAACAGACAAGAAGGAAAGCAGACATAAAAAGAAGCTCCTCCAATGTTCAATTATGATTTCTTATAACAACTCAAGAGGAGAAACAATAGTACGAGTGGCCACTGAAGATGGTGAGGCCATTTTTCCCTTAGCCAAGGAGATGGACCAGCTCTGCTTTTCCTCTAATGTGAGAAGGGTTCTGGGCCATATCAATAGTGATTTTGTGATATTGTTACATCTTTAGAGACAATAACTTGGCAGAGGAAGTACTGCACAGGCTGAAATATACTGTAAAAGGTGAAGCAACAATTGTGGAAGAAAAAAAAATTGAAGTGGGGAGTTACTTGCCGTATAAACAAAAGGAATAAGGTGGCTGAAAGAAAGCACAGGAGTCGGGAAAAGAATGAGAAACAATGAATATATTCAAGTCAGATATAGGATACCATGCTTGTTGCTATTTATTAAATGAAAAAAAAAGTCATCCTACCAACAGAACGTTTAAGCAAATCTGATTCTTGAAGAAAATGGAATCATAAGGTTTGTGAAAACTGTTTCCAGATGCCATGAACTCCACACATAACAAAAATGCCCAATAAATTATTTAGGAAGAAATGAAATGAAGCCTAAAAGCTTTGTTTTGATGAAATCATTTAGATCCCCATAGTTTCAGTTTAAGTTTTTAATCTGTTTTGTTGAGTAAATCCAGATCTTCATCTTCCAAGCCACTTAAGTTTGTTTCATCATCTCTCTCAAATATGTCCTTTCTGTTCTGCTGTCTTTGATGCTCAGTATGCTGTAGATTTGTCTGAATTCTGAAAAAAAGAATCACAGTAATATTTGTCAGGCTTTATTACTCGTAGGAAAGAAAAAGGAACTTTATTCCCCCATGTGGCACAAATTTAATGTAACAATAGACAGACTGTAATCTGGAGCCTGGTGAGGCAGACAGAGCAAAGCAATGTCTTATGCTGGCTAAGGAGACAAGCTGGTACAGGCATAACATTTTTTTCTACCTATTGTGTTCATGTCCAATGCAACACTTCACCAATGACACAAGAGATACCATCTGCTTCTACCATGACACACTGCCAAAATCTAAAACTGTTTAGTGTTCCACATTGCCAAAACCGTCCATAATTTTAGCTGTAGGCTATGGGTAGAAATACACCATGTATTTCCATGAATATGTGTGTATCTCACCAACAGGAGAGAAAATATTATTATTAAATACTATTTTAAATGTTTAGAATTCTAAATGATAAAAATGCTTATTATTTAACGGTTTATAGAAACAATACTTAACAATTCTCATCCCAAACTGGAAATGCGAATGATTTCAAGAACTATAGAGACACTGAAAGGGAGCTACAACAGATCTGGACAAGGAACCCCAGGAAAAGGAAAATGTCACAGGCCTGGGGGATAAAAAAAAAAAGGGGGGGGACCCTCTTTGTACTCAGCTACTGACCTTTCTATTTGTTTCTCTTGAACATACAGTCTAGTTCAGGGGTAGGCAACCTTGGCTCTTTTATGACTCTGGACTTCAACTCCCAGAATTCCTGAGCCAGCCATGCTGGCTCAGGAATTCTGGGAGTTGAAGTCCACGAGTCATAAAAGAGCCAAGGTTGCCAACCCCTGGTCTAGTTCATTAAAGTTGTTCTTAAATTAAGCCATCTAGAACTGGATACACTATTCCAAATTTGACCTAATGTTGAATGAATGGAATTGTTACTTTTTTTTTCTTGTATAGATTTTATTAGTTTTTATAGGGTTAGGAATAAGGTGGGGTTGGGATTTGGGTTAGGATTAGGATTGGGGTTTTTCCAAATAACATTCTCAATATTTAGCAAACAGCATAATGTCTAGGTTCATGTGTTTAACAAACAATAATAGATAATAGTTAATTATCATAAACAATATGTTAATTAATCGCTCAATAGCCTTCTGGAATTGTTACTTTTGATAACCCATCAAACTTCCTTTAATTTTCTTTGTTGTTGTTCTTGTTGTTTTTTAGTAACTATTGTTTCACAATGAGTTTACGGTCAATTAAGATACCCTGATCCTTTTCTACCATAGTTAAGTGAGAATCATGGGTCGTTAAGCAACGACCTTGCATGATGACTTGTGACTTCCTGCCAGCTCCCACAGATGAAATGTCCTGGCTTCTAACCCAATGTCCCCTCTCACCTTGTCTGGTGACAAGATCTTGAACAGGCCATCTCTTAATGACCTTCTAGGACAGACAGAATTATTATGTATCGTAAGGTAATCGTTAAACAGTTTTATGGAGTTATAGGAAATCTTACGGAATTGTGATGTCTTCCTTCTTTCCACACTTAGCACACAGCTCTAGTTCGCAGGCACATGACTTGCAGATAATATGGTAAGAATCCTTTACTGTCTTTTGCAGACATTTTATGCTATTAAGAGAAAAAGAATTAAAGTTGAATTAAAATATTTCATATGGCTACTTGACACAAAGCATTATAAATTAGCAACCTGTGAAGTCATAAATAGATTTTAGAAATTTTGAAATGCAGGTAATGGAAAGATAAGTTCTCTTGGGAAGAAAATGAAGTTGTAGTGCCTAATTTGTTATCAATGGTAGCACCTGATCATACTTTATCATATACATGATGTTTGAAGTAGCCAGCAATAATCTTTAATTATATATTCAATCTGTTCATAAAAATATCTATCTACAATTAATCTTCATTAGTTCTAAGTTTTTTAAAAATCACCAACAATTTGATTTTAAAACACAGAGATACACAAAAGCAATGGCTAGGCCTTCAAATGAACTTATATCTATACATATGTACAAAGATTTAGTTCAATCTTTTTATTAAGTAGGTTTCATCATACACTGCAAAGTAATTCCTTACGGGGTAAATCCAACTCAAGAACAAAAAATGTGGAAATTTTCCAAATTCTACATTTGGAAGTAATTTTCAAATTTTTTTGTTCTTGAGTTGGATTT
Source organism: Protobothrops mucrosquamatus (assembly GCF_001527695.2). Taxonomy (NCBI): domain Eukaryota; kingdom Metazoa; phylum Chordata; class Lepidosauria; order Squamata; family Viperidae; genus Protobothrops; species Protobothrops mucrosquamatus. Next base: position 13,407 of record NW_015386193.1, on the reverse strand, counting down.
ACTCGTAAGAGATTACTTTGCAGTGTATGATGAAGCTTACTTATGAACTTCACAATACCAGGGCATATTTGTTTATATTCTAGTGCATTTTTCAATAAACCTTTTGTCCATTTCTCTGGCCATATTTACTATTTGATAGAAAAATACTTAATTTTTCAAGTATCGATGAAATTGAAACTGTAAGCTGACAGATTTAAATATTTAGTAGCAGTTGCCAACCAGTCTCTACAACTATATTAGGCATATTCATAAACTGCCACAGCTGATCATAGAGCTTTTCTTTTTTTGGACAGCAGATAATCCTATTCATAAGTGATTCTGTGTCTTGACTGAACAGAATCTAAGGGAAGCGAGGAGTAAGAGGAATGTGAGGCCAATCTGTTTAAAGGCCTTGCCAACCATGTTGCAGGAGCAAGATGTGTAGCAATACAGGTAGCCCATGTCCTGCGAGATTTCTTTTTTTAGCTGCCAAAACCCATTAATGTAACTCTGAGTAATTTTCACACTACTTTGTTAGTAGTATTAAAAAAAATATCCCCAACGAAGTACAGAAGCTTCTTAAAGTTGTGTTCTTCTTTGTTCTATGCACAGGGTTGAATTAAGGCTTGTTTTGAACACATCCTTTCCACTGGAAAATACAGACTTGAATAATACTGATAAGACACATTTTAAACAGAGTTAAGCTCAAAGGTTATTTACAATTCCTTTGCATGAATCACCTGGTGATGCACTTGAACAGAAATGCATGTTTACAAAGCCTAGATATGTGGGTTTTCTTAAATAAAAAAACACCTCCAAAAGTCTTAGAACAGGAAAGGGTCACAGAAAAAAATATCCTTAAACTATCTTGCGCAAAATTGCTTCCTTTGTTGTCATGGAAAGGACTGATCACCTCTCACTGTTTTTGTGGTTAAAAACATAGCCTCCTGAGGCTGCTTCTCAATTGCTCCTAAAAAATAGAAGAGCCACTGTTACTTATTGAACAACTGTAGGCTTGAGAAAGTTGAGGATGCATTTTCATACTTAAACTATTTACCTTCTTTAGGTTAAGGAAGGCTTTTATGGCTGTGGTTTAATTATAGTTTTCACCATGCAAGAGGCCTTTATGTTAATCTTGCCTTAGTGTACCTTGTTATTTACTAATGAAGCTTCATAAGTATACAGCAGTGCATATTTTTAGTGTAGGTGACTCTTAAATTATTTTTGCTCCCTTTAAAGCAGGGGTCACCAACCTGTGGACCACAGCCCACTACCATGCCACAGCTCATTGGCCACCGGGCCACGTGAGTGGCTGGCTGATGCGTGTGTGTGCGTACAGTAGGTGCAAGTGTCACCGACATTTGTCGCCTCACTCACATGTCGCCAGGGGCCCATTCACACAAGCATCGCCGTGTCACGGGCGTTTGCAGCCCCACTCACGCGAGCATTGTGGGCATTCTCGGCCGCACTCACGCAAGCGTCACAGGTGTTTGCGGCCCACTTGCACGAGTACTTGCAGCCCCACTCGGGTAAGCAACGGGTGTTCGTGCACGCGCATGCGTTCTCCCCCTCACAAAACCATCCCTTCTTTTCCGCCTCCCCAAAAGGAACTCTGCTTTAAAGGATGGGAGGTTCTGCTTTAAAGGATGGGAGGTTCTACACAGTCTGATCTCCCCTCTCTTTGGCCACAATTGATTAAGTTTCCATATCTGCTGGAGTAACCGTAGGGCTTCTACTATATTAAATAACAGTTTACTCACCATTTTTTAGCTTGTGTTAATGGCTTATATTTGTTGAATTTTATCCGCCATTCCAGGACCTCCTTACAGTGTTGACAGAGCCCTTCATGGAGTTTTGCATTGATTTTCTATGAGAAAAAGTTGAAAAATCAGATTTAATGATAAGTACTCATACTTCAAATCAGTAACAATTCAATTTTAGTTTGGCTGTTTTTTTTTAAATACTTACTAAACGTTTTCTACCACTAGACACAAACTACAAAACATGTATTTCCTATATCACATTTTTTGTTACAGCATATCAGCAGCCTGTCATTCCTGTGGGAGCCTTCTTGTTAGGCATTAACTCATGGAAAGGACAGGCATGAGGAATCAAGTTTAAATTCACAGTTTGATTTGATGGTTTGTTTTGAGGAAAGCTACTAGTAAGATTTTAGGGCAAAAATTAATTTATTATTCGTTTTTATCATTTTAAGGCCAACTCATCATAAGATACAAATTCAGTTTTATGAGACTGTTAACAAAATAAACTTACTATGAAATTGAAAGTAAATCCCTCCCCCCGCTGGATTTTATATGGTTTCCTCCAAAAGTAAGCCTAGATATAATTGCTAGATATACCTCAAGTAATTACTGTATGTGGATTACAGCCAAACAACTTGGTATTTCTGAGTCAGAATTTCTGAGTCAGATTTCTGAGTTTCAGTCAGATTTCTGAATTTAAACGTATATGCTTATCTCATGCCATCTTACAGTCCATTTCTGAAAATACTCTCAGACTGAATTTAAAGAAGGTCACATGGCATGGGAATTTATTCTTCAAAGAGCTTGAACATTCAGGTTTGCCTTGAAAGCACAACATTAGGTTTAATTTTTTGCATAGTATATATAGAACTATAGTGATAATTAGCTTATTTGGCGCTTTACCATTATAATCAGCCCAATTCTACCGCATTATCAAAAAAAGTGAGAGATTTGAATAATTCAGAACCTAACAGCTATTCTAATTCTAAAATCAAGGGCTTCATACAAAAGCGTAAGCTTTCCTTGCCCAAAATCATCTTCAGTCAAGATTAACAGGTAAAATTGTAAATGCTGAATTTGTTAGTAACCACCATGTATTAATTCAATAGCAATATATTTACTACAACATTTCAAGAAATCATAAATATCAAGCTGTCTTTCATGAGCTAAACCATCTCAAGTGGAACAAGCCACACAGAACAATATTCTGTGTGGCTTGAACAGAACAATAATCTTCCTATTGTACTATCTAATCCAGACATGTCAAACACAAGGCCCGGATGTGGCCCGCAAAGTGGTTTCATGTGGCCCGCGAAGCCATCCTGGAAACAGTGAGGGAACGGCCCCCGCTGCCTTGACTCTGGCCCAGGCCAGCTGGGAGCCAATGTACAATTTTGTGGTGGCCATCTTGGCAATTGCCCCAGTGGACCATGCCTTGGCACTTGCCCCGGTCCCACCCCCTTCTGCCAGAGACCCTCAGATCTGTCCCACTCCTGCCCAGGCCCCCCATAGGCACCCTTGACGCGAATGATATCCACGCCCACCCATTAGGCTGCACCCACTCTGGCCACACACCCCCAACCCCCCCAGGGTAACCACAATGCTGATGCGGCCCTCAGTGAAATTGAGTTTGACACCCCTGATCTAATCAAACTTGTGAAACTATATCAAAAGCATTCTTTTCAGAGCATTACAGCTTTCATTAGTATTTCGCTTTCATTTTCCCCCCATTCATCATAGCTGCTGAAAAGATTTTTTTTCTTGTCATCAAGAATATGCAATACGAAAATAACCTTTGAACTCAACTTGATTTAGAGATGATGTTAGACTGACAGCATATTGTCTCCAAAGAAAGGCAGAGCTTTGTCCATCTTGGAGTCCAAGTGTCACACTAGGATCAATACTACTTCTGAATTATTGATACTTACAGCAATTAAGAATCTTCTAAGGACTGAAGCTCATTATATTTCAGATAAAGAAATACACATTTTCTTCAGTGGAAAAGTGTGGGGTTGTTTGTGTTAAAATGTCCTCTTCTGATTTTTGTGGGCAATCAAACATACATAAGTCTAATGCTGTATTTGTTGCAAATGATAAAATCTTATTATCCAGTAGACAGCAGCCCTTTTTCAGATACTAAAGAACTCTAGAGTCACCGACTCTCCCTTAATACCAACAAACCCAACCCACCTAATCATTGTGCATGTGACTATGCATGACACAATAAAAAACTACTTAATCTGGTGATTCTTGGAACTGTAATTCCCAGCACGCCTAGTCAGTATGGCTGAGGAAGCTGCCTGAGAGCATTCTCCCTTCCCTCTTGACTCCAAATAAGTTACCCTCTTGTTTTGCAGGAAAATATCCAGATCATCACTGTGGATTTACATCAGGGAAGGGCAATCAGTAGCTATTGAGCATCTAGTGCATTCAGCTTAATTTTAATGCAGTCCTTGGCCTAATTTCAAAAGTTTTCTGTGTAAGACATCAGCCAGCTCTCTTCCATTTAAGCATGAAGAAAGCAATGAAAAGAAACAAGTGTAGAAAAATATATTACCTTGTCCCTACCTTCCACGTAGCTCCAACAGATTATCTGAAGAGAAATTGTGTCTTAATGGGATATCCCTTCCTGCTTTAACTTAAGAAGAAAGTGGCAGAAGTGACAAAAACATTCCTTACATTAACCATTAAATTATATAAATTGGAAATCCATTGGTAATCCTATTGGTAATTGGTTGGCAGACATTTTACTCAAGCCTGAAGTAGGATTTACTCTACTCCATTGCTTGTACTGAGAGCCAAAGAGAAAAGCGAGGAGAAATACTTTCCAGTTGTGGGGATTTCATGGATCATCATAAATCTTACTGTACTGGGGAGTATGATATGTCCCATTTAGTGGTGGCTCTCAAGTTATTCTGGCAAATTTTAAGCATTACTGTTCTTGGTTGATACAAAAAGCACAGAATAAATGCAAAGGATATTAACTTGGATTCAAGTTATATGCTTGTTTTATTGTATTACATTTATATATCTGCCGTCTCACATATATAGCTCTGGGAAGCATACACCATCGCTATGTTCTTAAGAGAAAAGGGGCAAATTAAACTGCAGAACTGAAGAGGGCAACCTGTTGTTCAGCATCTCAATTGTCTGCTCTCCTTACAACCACCCATCCAGTCTGTCCACCTTGAAGTCAGGTAAGCACTCCTTGTGAACTGAAACAAAAACACTATCTCTTTTTTTTCATAATCTTTAAACTTTTCTCTACTCTGGGCCCAATAGCTCATTGCTGGACAACAGATTGCCTTATATGGCAGAAATGATTGTTTAAGACCATAGTTAGGAATAGCACTTCTGCACTGATGCTTATGTAAAAGAAAACTAAAGATGAAATTTATTTAGAAAACAGCATGATCACAGAAAAGCAGCCAATCGGGTTTGATGGTTAGGAAACCAGGAAACAATGAGTTCTAGTCACATCTTAGGCGCAAAACCAGCTGGGCGATCTTAAGCCAGTCCCTCTCTCTCAGCCCTAGGAAGAAAGCAATGGCAAGCCACTTGTGAAATCAACCTAAGAAAACTGCAGGGCCAGTTTGTCAGGGAGGGAGGGAGGAAGGAAGGAAGGAAACCCTGAGTTCCTGAATTCTATCGACAACTAAAGGCCTATGTTGTGCTGTCCTCCATTATGGAGGGACAGTGAAACCTATGAATACCTGAACTGCATAAGTCTGAATTAGAAGAGAAAGAAGACTGAACTGAGTGAAGAAGAAAATTATGAAACTTCTGAGAACGAGTAGGAGGCATATTCCTTTTAGGCAAGGAAAGCAGATAAAAATGCTTTAACAGTCCTTCTGTTAGCTATCTCTACAACTACTGGTTATAATGCTCAATAGCTTTATATGTGCAGAAAATCAGTGCATGAAAGTCAGTAAATAACAAGTAGAAATATGAGCTGCTAAAAAAATTAAACATGACATTTGTGGTCTGAATTCCACATTTGTTTCATCTGTTATTATGAATCATAAGCTATGGCTGTGCAAAGCATTCAAAACACATGCTTTGCAAAGTGTATTAGCATAGCAAAACACATTTATTCGAATCATAAAAGCAGCCATGTCCTATAGAAAGCTCATGTAGCTGCTTTGGAAATTCTCCTCATTTGTCTATGTGCATATGTATACATTTCTGTCACAGAAGAGGATGTGTGTATACAGCCTTGTATTACTGCAGTAAACTCTCTTTCAGGTGGCCCTGGAAGACTAATTCAAAACTGCAATTAATATAAAATGCATCAGTCTACCTGCTGATAGGTACAGGATGATTCAACAGTAATACCGTGTTTTCCCGAAAATAAGACCAGGTCTTATTTTATTTTTTTGCCTCCAAAAGAGGCACCAGGTCTTATTTTCAGGGAGTGCCTTTTATACTCAACTCTGGCACCGACAGCCCTGCCCAGCCGGCCCACTTCTTCTGACCAAAGGAGCAGCTTCATTCTGCAGTGCATTCTGGCCTTCATTTTGCAGTCAGGCCTTCCTGTAAGGCCTATGCAGCCGAGTACTGAGCTATGGATTCAATCCATAGGTCGGTTCTCGGCTGCAGTGGCCTTCCGGAAAGGCCTGTGACTGAGAAATGCAGGCCTGGCTGCAGAAGATGCCACAGAAGAAGTAGGCTAGTGAGGAGAGACCTGGCTGCAAGGTGAGTGGGTGCGGGGCACATGGGGCAGCTCTACCCCCCTACCCCCATCCTAGTTTGATGTTTAGGTGTGCACCTTGCCCTAAAACTAGGACTTATTTTGGGGGGGATACGGCTTATATTAGGCCCACCATCAAAAATCAAGCTAGGCTTATTTTCAGGGTAGGCCTTACTTTCGGGGAAATGGGGTATTTTAAAGGTGCTGCCCTGACTTCCTGTAAGTTTCTAAGTTCAGTTTACAGTGCTGATTTCAATCTATTGAG
>NW_015386193.1:4388-6610 GCF_001527695.2 Protobothrops mucrosquamatus | reverse complement strand
AGTCTGGGGGTCTCAATCGCCATCTCGGCTATCACACTGAGTAGCTCGGGTAGGGCTGCTGATACATAGCGGGGAGCCAGGTATACAATCAGCACGCCCTGCTGCCTCCCATGACCCCACTTCACACCTAGGGATTCACAACCGGCAGTCTGCGGCACAGTGGTCTCCCTTGGATCCAGGCCTTCCCTAATAATAACTGAAGGATCAGAAACATCTTTTCCCAAGTCTCTAACCACTTAGGCTGAGCTACTAGTTGCAAGATATGCTACCGATGGATCTGTTTAAGAATGCTGATATCTGCTCTCTTCCTTTGCTTTTACAGCCTCTCCTCAATCAATCACCCTGTATTCACCCTGACAAAAGGATTAAGGTTGTTCTATTAATTACAACATCTTTATGTTGCCTTTTGAAAAACAACCCTTTTCTGTATGTGTGCTTATCCCTGCCTGGGGTATGTACATAAGACAGGGGTAGGCAACCTTGGCTCTTTTATGACTCGTGGACTTCAACTCCCAGAATTCCTGAGCCAGCTATGCTGGGAGTTGAAGTCCACGAGTCATAAAAGAGCCAAGGTTGCCTACCCCTGACATAAGAGAAGAGTACAAATAAAATAGGATAGGAAGGAAGATCTCAGGTAGACACAAATGCAAAAGAGGTTCCATGATTTGACTGATGCTCCAAAAGAAAAACATCTACATCAGAAATGATTATGATTCTCTATGAAGCCAAAAGCCAAATTCCTATTTTATTTCTAAAAATCAAGAATAGTGTAAGCAGAAGTTAACATCTGCATCAGAGTCTTTTCAAAACATCTGACTATCACACGAGCATCTATCAGAAGTCATACTCCAGTTCCTTAGCAGGACAGAAAGGATAATATCCAAGTCATGCTTCTATTTATGAAAGTAATTTCTCCAATGGAATGTGAAGAAGCAAGCATTTCTTTCTCCAAGTAGCTTCCTATTCATTCCCAAAATATATTCTGAAGTGCTACCGTGTCTCAAAAGCAGACCTACAGGGATGCAGAAATAAGGGAAATGGAGACCCACTGTGAAAGAAATCAATTTATATGACTCCAGGTTTCACTCAAAGTCCAGTTTAAGATACGTGAGACAGGAATTCAAGGTAATATACTAGACGATATATACTACAGTCTAGTAGTTATTTGTATTGTTACCAGTTTGGTCTGGTCTAGTTGGTCTGGAAACACTAAGCAGACATGAAAATTATTTCTACACAAATGCATCCATGGTATCAGATGAATATATTATTATTCTCCTGCTCTGTTCCCTGTGCAATAGACCTTAAGAGTGAAAGTGACACAAATTTGGACTGAGGTGAAATAGTTTAATCACTAAAATATGCAGACATGTGAAGAAACAGACTAATTAAGGACTTAAATAGTCACACATCAGTTTGTTTTTCTAACACTGTATAATTTAATACAGAGCAGTTTTGATAAACAGATGGCCAGGACTTTTTAAAAGATAGCCATAATTCTTGGTAAGCCAAATACTTCTTGAATTATCATTTACAACTATTTGCTACAGGAAAAAAAACACTGCAAATACACGAGGAAAAATATGTGACTTCTATCATTAGAAAAATGCAAATTTAAAAAGTAAGCATTACAGCAGGGCATAGTTGTGCCATATCACTGACTCATAGGAGGAAACTGAAATTTAAATAGGCCAACTGTAGCATATAAAATATATTTCACAATTATCCTCTTTATCTTTTAAAATGTTGTTCCGTATCAATGACTATATTTTCTTTGAGATATATATATATATGGGTTTCACTGCCTTTCTATAATTATACAAAGTAAACACAAGAATTTCCTTTAAATGCTTCCAGCGCAAAAATCATTTGTTTTTAAAGGGCTGAAAATCCAGTGCAACAAAGGCAAATAAGGAATTATTTATACATTAGCCTACAGCTATCTTTGAATAATGCTTAGGTATACATTTGTTCTGTAATTAAACTACCTATTTCATTTGCCACAGGTTATGACACTCCACCTTTGTTAAACACAAAGCTAAAACTGGCTCTTCCAGTATTAATATTGTTTAGGAGTATGATCAAAATTGGGCTACTGTTTCCGGTGCACAAATATCTGCCATCATGCCATCTGTATGCAGTACTGGACAATGATTGATTAATAAACAGAAAAAACACAACATTATTGGCTACTACATTATTGCTCAAATAAAGCATTTTTG
>NW_015386193.1:0-1641 GCF_001527695.2 Protobothrops mucrosquamatus | reverse complement strand
TTTATACTGGATCAGATTCAGATTATATCCACTTAACCTACCTCCTTTCAAATGTACCAGGAATTAAATCACGAGTGCACTTTTGATCTTAATACTGCTTAAATCTGACTAATCTAGTTTGAATCTGACATTTTTATCCTTTTATCATTATAGTAGGATACTGATTTGTTAAACAAAAACATAAACTGTGATTTTGCAAAGGTGGTTATTTCATTGATGTAAACTAATTTAGTATGTTTTGATTCCTTTCTAAAGGATGGCCAATTAGTGGCTTAAGTAAGTGCATAATTCAATTTTTAAGTGAAACAACTTCCTCCCATTTTCTGCATACTATAAATTAGGGTCACCATTCTACCAACCACACCTAACTTCCACCTTAAGCTTGATTAATGCAGCATCTTTCTTTAACTCTAGCATATTAAGTGGGTGGTTACAATGATGAGTATTTCAAGTGTATTCAAAAAAACGCTGCTTTCTCAGCCTTACCCATTTAGCCAGGCCATTTTAATGAGGGTTCGTGCGTGCTTGTTCTAAAACAGACAAAACAGAAAATGACCAGGTGCAATCAAAAATTTCCAGGCGCTGGAAATTCAAGGCACACGCATCTTCTGACTCAAGGCACACGCATCTTCTGACTCTTAAAATAACTGCACGAAAACTCCCTCGTTATTTTCAAAAAGTGCAGAAACTCCCAAGTTCTTTTGCAGGCCGCCCTCCTAGAAAGGGGAAACACCTCTACTGTTTAAACTAGTTTGGACAGGGGTGGGCAATTACGACAACTTTACAACCTGTGGACATGCCGGCTCAGGAATTCTGGGAGTTGAAGTCCACAGGTCGTAAAGTTGCCATAGGTGCCCACCCCTGAGTTTAGGGGTTGCGCATCTCAATTAAAAAAACGAGTCTGGGTCCAAGAGATTCGATCGACCCACGAAGAGATCTGCCGCCGCCATCATTTCCAACACGCTGAGACCGAAAGGAGGGGAGGGGAAAAACCTCCTGAAACCCGGCCTCATACCTTGCGTTGGGCGCTGGAGTCGTACTTATCATTCCGGAAGGCTTGAGCGTTCCGGTGCCGTTGAGCTCGCGTCCGAGACACGTTCCCTCTCTGCGAGCTCATCTCCGATGCCTCTCACCTCGCCCGGAAGCAAACCGGCTCCTCACATCCGGCGAAGAGGTTTGTCGGAGCGCCTCAGGTTACCTCGAGCGGCAGAGCGGCTGCGATTGGCTCCAGGGAGGAAGGTCCCGCCTTCCTGCCAGGAAACCTGACAAGAGCACACAGCTGGGAGGTGTGATTTTATTGGTCGGCTCCCGAGGGCTACCGGTCAGAGAGGCTTAAATCCCGCCCCTCGCCTCGCTTGGCAGGGGTCTATACCTCCAGCTTCTCTCTGGGGCTTATTCTGTTTGGTTCCCCGTGAGGTGGGCTGGATTTTTTTTTTTTCTCCCTCCCACGGAACGCGCACCGGAGCTTCTGCCGCGCTCTAAGCTTCGTTTTTGTTGTTTTTTTTTTCCCCGAGGCGCTGAGGAGAGGAAGGGTGGAAACTCGAGCCGGCGTTTTAGGCCGGCGTTGGAGCCTCGGCTTAATTGAACCCTTTTGGCTTTCGAACGGCGGCGCTCCCCCCCCCCCCCGAGGGCTTTGGCGGG
>NW_015386192.1:322962-334549 GCF_001527695.2 Protobothrops mucrosquamatus | reverse complement strand
TTTTCTCCTATACCGAAATATGAAAACTTTCATGTAAGCTGGAAAACAGGTATAGTTCTCTCTCTCTCCCTCTCTCTCTCACATACACACATACACACACACATTCTTCCATCTTTCCCTTCGGACCATCTCTTGCCGGTCACATCCACCCGACCCACTAGAGCGGGGAGGCAAAGAATGTTGTGGGTCCCGTTCCCTAAGGAGGTACACCTGGTGGGACCCAGGAGAAGCGCCTTCCCTGTGGTGGCTCCCTCCCTCTGGAACATCATCCCTCCAGAAATTAGACTGGCCCCCACTCTGGCACACTTTCGGAAAGCCCCGAAGAGGTGGTTTTGCCACTTGGAGAACCCAGAGTGGGATGGATCCCATTAAATGGCTGATGTGAGTGTGTGTTGTCACCGAGGTGTGGGGGGTTATTATTTTATTATTATTATTTTTCCATTATTTTTATTTCTTCTACATTGTGTTTTGATTATCTGTAAGCTGCCTAGAGTTGCTGTGAGCGAGGAGGCAGCTCTATAAATTATCTAAAACAAACAAAACAATCAAACAAACCCCAATAATAATAATAATAACAATAACAACAACTGGTGGGATCATAAAATAGAGAAAGTCATAGAAAATGATAAAATTAAACTGCTCTGGGACTTCAGAATTCAAACAGACAAGCACCTGCAACATAACACCCCGGACTTAACAATTGTCGATAAGAAAGACAAAAAAGTCTAGATAATGGACGTGGCAGTGCCTGGAGACAGCAGAATAGACGAGAAAGAACTGGAGAAGATCACAAAATACAAAGACCTACAAATAGAAATAGAAAGACTGTGGCAAAAGCAAGCAAGGGTAGTACCAATAGTCATAGGCGCCTTGGGTGCAATCCCAAAACAACTGGAGCACCACTTGAACACCATCGGCATTGACAAATTCACCATTAGTCAATTGCAAAAGGCGGCCTTACTAGGAACGGCTTCCATCCTGCGATGATATCTGTAATACCATCAAACATCCACATCTGCCTATCCCAGGTCCTTGGGAAGGACTCGATAGGTAGACAAAAATGCCAAATCCAGTCTGAACATCTGGCTGACTGTGCAATGATCAATAATACTAATAATAAAGTTGGAAGGGACCTCGGAGATCATCGAGTCCAACCCCCTGCTCAGGCAGGAAACCCTACACCATTCCGGACAAATGGCTGTCCAGTCTCTTCTTAAAAACTTCCAGTGTTGGAGCAGTCACCGTTTCTGGAGGCAAGGAGTTCCACTGGTTAATTGTTAAGCGAATTCACCAAAAAGCTACACGACTAACCCACTGCTGTAGCCGCTGGCTAGGATGCAAACACACCCCAGTATTTTGAAAGGTGTGGTGGGAGAGGAAATTTTAGGCAAACAGTTTTTCTCCCAAAAAAATATAGCTTTACAAGTTACAGTGAGGGAAAAAAAAAACATTTGATCCCCTGCTGGATTTTGTACGTTTGCCCATTGACAAAGAAATGATCAGTCTATAATTTTAATGCTAGGTTTATTTTAACAGGGAGAGACAGAATAACACCCAAAAAAAAAAAATCCAGAATAAATGTTATAAACATCACTGCTTGGATGATCTGAAATCGACCGAAGAGGAATCTTTGGAGGCCAAAAGGAAAGAAAGGGAGAAGACACGAGAGACAGGCTCCCTGGATATTAGGGGGAAAAAAGGCTATTCCAAGGAAACTGGGAAGTGAAACAAGCAACACAAAAGGCATGAAGAATCTTCTGGTGGGGAAAGATCAGCATAAATCAATTTACCTTTCCTGCACAATGGATTCCAGCGTTGCGGTGGCGAGAGAGGCCAGGCCCTTGTGAAGATCTGTTTGGCAGAACGTTAGGGAAAAGATGCCACAAGGCTGAAATCTTTCTCCCCCCCCCCCCCCAGGCGCTGCTGACGCAAGCAAAGTCAACTGGCCACGCTTCCATCTACAGTAGTGGCCAAAATTGTGGAAACCTATTGGGAAAAGTGTATTTTTGAGGTTGGATGGCTAATAACACCACTTTTTTTTGGAGTAGTAACATAAAATTATATATTAATGGAAAGATAATTTAATCAAGAATGTAATGCAACCAAGTTTGTTCAATTATCTGTACTGTATTCTATGAAACGTTATAGCCAAATATCCAGAAAAAGGAAGCACAACTTGCTTAAGTTGGTATCAGGTAGCTTTCCTTTCTCTGATTGTAGCCAATGAGCACGAATGTTTAGAGAGCCAATCGGGTGTCCTCTTGTTTTGGCAATGAGCCAATCAGATCACAGTAGGATCCAGTTATCGATCTTATGTATTGAAGCTGAGAGGAGGACGTTTGTCAGTGTGTTGTGTGATCACTTATCAAGTCGGTTGGGGGTTTTTTGTGTTCTTTCATTGAGTGAACTTGTAAAACGTAATAAAATGAAAGTCACGGTGCAAAGAGTTGACTGGTCGCCCAGAAAGCGATGTAAAATAGTATTATTAAGTGAACGAGCTTACAGTTTTATAAAGGAATTAGAAGAAAAATGGGTGGAAACTTAACCAAAGGTGGCATTTCTACTGTACACTTTTTCCAAAAGGTTTCCACAATTTTGGCCACTAATGTAGCTGACGATCCTACCGTCGATTGGGCTTATTTTTTGGGGTAGAGCTTAGATTAGGCTCTCCCCCCAAAAATCAAGCTAGCGCTTACTTTCGGAGTAGGTCTTATTATGGGGGAAACACAGTACTACCTCTGCAACCACCTAAGCCAGTGGTGGCGAACCTATGGCACGTGTGCCAGAGGCGGCACTCAGAGCCCTCTCTGTGGGCACGCGCGCCGTCACCCCAGCAGAGTTCACCAGAGTAGCGAGCACGCGGCGTTTGGAAGTGATGGGGCAGGAAGTGAGCGAGTAAGCGGCATTGGCCTCCTGGGGATGCTTCGGAGATGGTGAGGGACTGGTCCCCACCGCCCTGGTCCTGGCCCGCCCATGCCCACCCAGTCTGCCATGACCACTGCAGCTATGCCCACCCAGTGGCTATGCCCACCCAGTGGGCCACACGCACACATCCCACTCCCCCTGAGAGCACCACAATGCTGATGCGGCCCTGGCACCTTGCGATAAATAAGTGGGTTTTGGGTTGCAGTTTGGGCACTCAGTCTCTAAAGCAGACATGTCAAACACAAGGCCTGGGACCCGGAAAGTGGTTTCATGTGGCCCACGAAGTCATCCTGGAAACAGTGAGGGAACGGCCCCCGCTGCCTTGGCCCTGGCCCAGGCCAGCCGGGAGCCAATGTACAATTTTGTGGTGGCCATCTATGCTGAAACGCATTCAGCCTTAGCTCCACAAGGTTGTCTGGAAACAGTGAGGAACCAGCCTCTGCCGCGTCACCCCCGCCCCCTGGGTGCATGCTGGGGAGGGGTCACCCTTTGTGAGGAATGAAGAAATGGACCATCGCCTGGAAGTGGCCAGCAAATGGCCCTCGCCTACTTCACCTATCCGGCTTGATGGGCTCCAGGGGAGGGGTTTCGGCAGGTAAGTGCAGCTGGATGCCCCCTTGGGGAAGTGGGGCTGGGCTTGGTGCCGCGGGTGCTCGAGGGCCAGGCTGGGCATTTGACCTCTGCTGTCCAGGGCTCCCGGCAGCCCGCACCACCATCCACCCCCCCCCTGCATGGCCGGAGAGGAACAGTGAGGCTCCTCCAGTGGACCATGCCTTGGCACTTGCCCCGGTCCCACCCCCTTCTGCCAGAGACCCTCAGATCTGTCCCACTCCTGCCCAGGCCCCCACAGGCACCCTTGACCCGAACGATGTAGAGCTGGCCACGCCCACCCAGTAGGCCACACCCACTCCATCCACACACACCCAGTAGGCCACACACACCCTGGCCACACACACCCGAGGGCAACTGCAATGCTGATGCAGCCCTCAATGAAATTGAGTTTGACACCCCTGCTCTAAAAGGTTCGCCATCACTGACCTAAGCTTTTCACAAGACTCAGCTGGGCTTCCATTCCACCCCCAGTCCTCCTCCCCACTCCAGCCATGACATCAGGTGTGTTTGTCGTACTGGTCAGAGAAATGCACGCCTTCCTCCCATGCTGAGCGTCACCAACAGTGCCAAGCGTGCTCTTGGCAAAAACAAATGGCCGGGGAGGTGTCTTTCTTTGCTAGATGACCGAGTGGGGCAGTTGACACCTGCCTTCTTGCCTTGTTAACCCACATGGCTTCTTTCTGATTCTGCGACTGGCCCTGGTGACAGCGGAAGGCCCCCGAAGGATACTGATCACGTACATCCCTCCACCGCTCTCCCCGGATTTCCCAACAAACTCAAGCTGTGGAGAGAATAAAAGGCTTGGGTGAAAAAGCCTCAGGTCTGGAAAAAAGGGAAATCAAGAAAGAACACGCAACGTTCCTGAAGGATTTTTTTTTTTCTGATCGTAAGGCAGAAAATTGTTTTCTTACCGGGTCATCTGATAGTAAGGTTAAGTACTGATCAAGAATCTGCTTGGAGACGTTGTAACCGGCTGGAAGTAACCGGAATATCTGAAAAAAAGAAAAAAAATATGGATTGTACATTTTGTGACTACTGAGGAGGTATTTTAAAACAGGGGTCTTCAAACTTGGCCCTTTGATGACTTGTGGACTTCAACTCCCAGAATTCCTCAGCCAGGCACGCGTGCCTGGCTGAGGAATTCTGGGTGTTGAAGTCCACAAGTCATCAAAGGGCCAAGTTTGAAGACCCCTTGACTTGTGGACTTCAACTCCCAGAATTCCTTAGCCAGGCACGCGTGCCTGAGGAATTCTGGGAGTTGAAGTCCACAAGTCATAAAAGGGCCAAGTTTGAAGACCCCTTGACTTGTGGACTTCAACTCCCAGAATTCCTCAGCCAGCATGCCTGGCTGAGGAATTCTGGGAGTTGAAGTCCACAAGTCATAAAAGGGCCAAGTTTGAAGACCCCCGTTTTAAAACATTACTATATACAGGCAGTCTTCGACTTACAACAGTTCATTTAGTCACCATTCAGAGTTACGACACCACTGAAAAAAGTGACGTGACCGCTTTTCATACTTACGACTGTTACAGCATCTTCATTAAAATCCAGACAGTCGGCAACTGACTCACATTTATGACAAGTTGCAGTGCCAGCAACGGTCGTTACGTGTGAAAAATGCTCATAAGCCACTTTTTTCAGCGCCGTTGTAACTTCAAACGGTCACTAAATGAACAGTTGTAAGTCGACGACTACCTGTACTCCTTTTTTGGCCAGGAATCTGCACCTCCAATGTGAGCAAGACCTGCAGCAATCTGGTCACTGAGGTCTAACGGCATGGCTTTTAATCTCCTGGCCTTTTGCCTGAACCCTGCGTCCTCTGGCCATGAAATTAAACCCATGACTTAAAAGTTCAAAAGGGTGACTCACCTCATTGGAAGAGAGGGGCTGGGTGTAGGGGGCGTTAGAAGAGGTTGTGACTT
This sequence comes from Protobothrops mucrosquamatus, assembly GCF_001527695.2. Classification (NCBI taxonomy): domain Eukaryota; kingdom Metazoa; phylum Chordata; class Lepidosauria; order Squamata; family Viperidae; genus Protobothrops; species Protobothrops mucrosquamatus. The sequence goes on along the minus strand of NW_015386192.1, from coordinate 329,090 downwards.
CACTCATTCGCAGCATGGTCCGCACAATTTCGCTACTGGTCTGTGGAGGCAGAAGAAAAGTTAGGAGGTGTAACAGAGGCCCTTCTCCTGTCAGTCAATCAAAATAGAGCTGGAAGGGACCTTAGTCTTCTAGTCCAACCCCCTGCTCAACCAGGAGACCCTATGCCATTTCAGATAGGTGGCTGTCCCGTCTTTTCTTAAAAGCCTCCAGTGATGGAGCACCCACAACTTCCGGAGGCAAGCTGTTCCACTGGTTAATTGTCCTCACTCTTAGGAAGTTTCTCCTTAATTCCAGGTTGCTTCTCTCCTTGATTAGTTTCCATCCGTTGTTTCTTGTCTTGCTGTCTGGTGCTTTGGAAAATAAGTTGACCCCCTACTCTTTGTGGCAGCCCCTCAAATAAAGGAACACTGCTATCATGTCCCCCCTAGTCCTTCTTTTCTTTAGACTGGCCATCCCCAATTCCTGCAACTGTTCTTCATGTTTGTCTCCAGGCCCTTAATCATCTTTCTTGCTCTTCTTCTCTGCACTTTTTCCAGAGTCTCAACATCTTTTTTTATAATGTGTTGACCAAAACTGGATGCTGTATTCCAGATGTGGCCTTTATAAAGCGGTACTAATATTTCACGTGATTTTGATTCTGTGCCTCTGTTTGATTTTGACTTAATTGTATCTGGCCTATTCCACAAGCCAAGGCAGGTGTGACTGATTCTTGCTAGGGAAAAAAGCTGGAACTTTCCTTGTAAGAAAAGCCAGCCATTAGGCAGACAATCATGGAATGTCCAAGAACTTCATCACCAATGATCAGGAGGGAGGGAGTTCATGTATGAGTTGGATAGCCATATGCGTTTATTTAAAAGGTAATAAATAATTTGAGGAAGATTCTACTCACCTGGTCCATCCTGTTGGCCACAGCACTGACAATCGCTTGATCCCGGAAGTGCTGGTGAAAACGATCTATATTGACTTGCCAGTAGATCCCACTGTCTGCAAGAGGCTGAAACAGGGATTGACAACCAGAGTCCCTTAGGAAGCCTATCCTGTTATCCCCCGTCCAAACACTTTGATGCTGTCAGAATCCAATTATATTTCATTTCTAGTTATCGACTATGGAAAACCCCATTTCTGCCCTCTCTGGATTCTGTCATACTACGAAGGGGAAGGGGGATGAGCAAAGGGGTTTTATGGCTCTCACTTCCTTCATTAAAACTTCAAAGGGACTGAATGTGGATTCTCACCAAGAGGACTGACCATAACAATAGGGCCCATCAGCTTTCATCTACTACTCTCTGAAGTCTCCTTTCCGCCAGCCGTGAGGAAAAGGGGGTGGAAATGTAACGCCTGGGATCGTCGCTGGAAGGACAGTGGGGTGGGGGCTGCTTGGGAACACTTAAAACCTTGAATGGTAGGGGTTGGCCCCTCAGATCCTGTCTAGAACGCCTGCAACCATCTTCTCTTAATAAAGATGCCTGTTGGAAGAGATATTCCAAGAGTTCTGTCTTCTTGAGATGTAAAGTGGGGTGGGTCCTTACAGATGCAAACTCTTAAATTTGCCAATTTGCATATACGGGCAGTCCTTGGCTTACAGCCACAACTGAAGCCAACGTTTATGTTGCTAAGAGAGACATTTGTTAAGCTTTATAGGGCGGTTCCCTCTCCCATCTCCCACTAGGATCTCATCTGCCCAGCTCCTTTTCTGGCCTCTGCATTCTACGCCCAGTTTTTCTCTCATCTTCAGTTGTCCTGGAAGCGGCGCCCATGCTACCTCTTCGCTCTCTGGGTCTTGTCTTGATCGCTTTCCTCCTCTATCACCGTCCTCCTTGGCGTTGTCGGAATGCTTCCGCTTTCCCTTTCCTGTTGGCCGAAAGAGAAAATGTTATTTCTTGCAGCAGCAGCAAACCTCTCTCCTCCTTCCCTCCCCCAGGGATACAGTAGGCTTGATCTGCATCTGTTTCTCTCAGTGAAATTCCTACAAGCAGTTTTGACTGCTAAAATAAAGCCGTGTCTTTATTGCAAAAAAACAGGAACTGAGGACCAGATCCATTCTTATAAGCCGAGTCTTATAAGCATATTTACAGGGTTCTTTGTGTGAGAGAGACACAGTACATATAAGATTAAGAGAACGTAGATTCATTTCACTGTATAAGGCAGGAAAGTCACGATTTAGTGGCACAGAACATAAACTAGTGGAACAGCTTGTCTTCATCACTGGAGGCTTTTAAGAAGAGACTGGACAGCCATTTGTCTGGAATGGTATAGGGTCTCCTGCTTGAGCATGGGGTTGGACTAGAAGACCTCCAAGGTCCCATTCCATTCCATTCCATCTATTCTGTTCTGTTCTATTCTATTCCATTCCATATATTCTATTATTCTATTCTATTTTATTCTATTACATTACATCTATTCTATTGTATTCCATAACATTACATTACACTCTATTCTATTCTATTCTATTCTATTCTATTCTATTCTATTCTATTCTATTCTATTCTATTCCATTCCATTCCATTCCATCCCATCCCATCCTTATTCCTATTCCATTCTAAGTTCATTCTTCTCCTCAAAGAAGTGGAAACTGTTGGTTTCTTTCTACTCCTGGTTGCTTCTAAAATCTTTCGACAGACTCCTAAGTGCCAGCTACATCTTGCTGGTTTAATTCCCTCGTCGCCTGCTATCTAAACTACTTAGCTTCTCACCTATGAGGTTCAGCTTTGGGACAGCATACATATCCTTCTCATTAAAGGCCAATGTAGGTGTGGGAGGAGGCTGTGTTTCGGCAGACTCAGAACTTTCGGATGGCGAAGGGCATCTCTGAACAAAATGTGTATCTGCCAGGCACGTAAAGGTGGCGGAGACTTCACTGTAATCCATTGTCTTACCATCTGTGGACAAAGACACCAGAAATCTTTCACAGTGGCCTTTGCAAGCAACATTTTTCCCAACAGAGAAACCCACCAGACGCACTCAGTGTCACAGCTGCCAATTCTGCTGCTGCTTCGATTGGGTCTACGACAGGGGTGTCAAACTCAATTTCACTGCATTGCGGTTGCCCTTGGGGGGCCAGGTGGGTGTGGCCAGAGTGGGTGCAGCCTACTGGGTGGGTGTGGAGTGGGTGTGTCCTACTGGGTGGGCATGGCCAGCTCTACATCGTTCGCGTCCAAAGTACCTGTAGGGGCCTGGGCAGGAGTGGGACAGATCTGAGGGTCTCTGGCAGAAGGGGGTGGGACCGGGGCAAGCGCCAAGGCATGGTCCATTTCTTCATTCCTCACGAAGGGTGACACCTCCCCAGCATGGACCCAGGGGGCAGGACCGACGCAGCAGGGGCCGGTCCCTCGCTGTTTCCAGACGGCCTTGTGGAGCTAAGACTGAATGTGTTTCAGCATAGATGGCCACCACAAAATTGTACATTGGCTCCCTCCGGCCGGCCTGGGCCAGGGCCAAGGCAGCGGGGGCCGTTCCCTCACTGTTTCCAGGATGGCTTCGCGGGCCACATGAAACCACTTCGCAGGCCGCATCCGGCCCCCGGGCCTTGTGTTTGACATGTCTGGTCTACGACAATTCGCCGCAGCCAACTTGCTACGCCCAACTTGCTGTGTGACAACTCGCCATAAGGACAGGAGTTGCACTAATATCAAAGAAATGGTGGAACAGAATCATTACAGAAAGGATGCAAAAGGAGGGACAGAATGAAAGGTGAATGGCAAAAATTATTTTTTTAAATTTTGTTTTAAATGATTGAATAGAATTGTTAAAACTGTCAAGCAGCGAGTTGGCCTGGGGCAACACTGTTCCATTCAGGCTTCGCTCTGCCAGCCTGGCACAGCAACGGTGGGAGGGGGAAGAGATTGGAATGTGGGCGGTTTGGGAGGGATTGGAATTAAAGCAGAGCCAGCCCTGAGGTGAGGACCACCAATCAAGCAGAAGGCCAACAAAAGGAATGTGAGAAAGGCACGAACAGAACCCAGGGTCCGCTTCCAAAACAACCCGAGTATTTTCAACTGGACAGTGACCGATTACAGAGGGGGCGGCCATGGGGAAAAGGAAAGTTAATTGGACAGTCACTTGTCACAGAGACTGGACAGTCACTTGTCTGAAATGGTGTAGGGCAGTGGGGGCGAACCTATGGCACGCATGCCAAAGGCAGCACTCGGAGCCCTCTCTGTGGACACGCGCGCCGTTGCCCCAGCCCCGTCTCCCCCCATGGCCCCCTCACCAGCAGCCCCCCCAGAGGAGAGTCACCCCCGGGCGTAGCCCGTGTGGAGCACATGGCAGCCGGGCAGCAGGGACAAGACTCTGACCTCACACCCCGTCGCACACAGTTGGTGCTGCGGGGCATGGGTGGAGGGTATGGCTGCCATGGCACTGCTGGGCCCGGGCGATCTGCTGCGGTGGACCGTGAAGGTGGTGGGTGGCCCTGCGGGCAGGTGGGGCAGGGCAGAGTGGGGGTGGAGCGGGGGGTGGGCCAGGGGGGCGGGGCAGGTTTTGGGCACTCGGTCTCTAAAAGGTTCGCCATCACTGGTGTAGGGTCTCCTGCTTGAACAAGGGGCTGGACTAGAAGACCTCACAGGTCCCTTCCAGCTCCATTCTGATTAATTGCAGCGTTTTCACGCCTAGCCGACAGATTCTGCCTGCTCTAATCTGTAACCGCTGTAAAGTGTGCTCTTGGGGGAAAAAATGAACCAGGACTCTTTCTTTGCTAATTACAGGCAATCCTCGGGTTACGACCACAATTGAGCTCAAAATTTCTGTTGTTAAGCGAGACATTTGTTAAATGAACTTTGCCCCATTTTACGACCTTCCTTGCCACAGTTAAGGGCATCACTGCAGTTGTTAAGTTAGTAACCCGGTTGTTAAGTGAATCTAGCTTCCCCATTGACTTCGCTGATCAGAAGGTCGCAAAAGGGAATCACGTAACTCAAGGACACTGCGACTGTCATGAGTGTTATCAAGCATCTGAATTTTGATCACGTGGCCATGGGGATGCTGCAACGGTCATTAAGTGTGAAAAACGGTCACAAGTCATTTTGTTCAGTGCCGATGCAACTTTGAACAGTCACTAAATGCACTATTGTTAAGTTGAGGACGACCTGTATATTCTTGGAAAAAGAAATGAGCCTGGAGTCTTTCTGTGCTAATCGGTTTAAGTGGGATGAATGACACTCGCCTTCCATTGTCTCTGTCAGTCGGTCTGCCACCTTCTTCACCACAGCACTCATGGTCATTCTACCATTGAGTAACAGCTCTTCCACAATCAGTTCCCCCGTATCGCTATAGAGAGTTTTGGCTGTATAGATGTACCGGGGATAGCGGAGGATTCGCAGCGTTCGGCTGCACTGGGCTTCATACTCCACCAGGCCTCGCTTCTGCTGCTGGAAGGTCACCAAGTTGTGTTGGATGAGGACACAGAGAGCTTTCCGGACCTGCAGAATGGTAGAGCAGAGGAAACTTGATAGATAGATAGATAGATAGATAGATAGATAGATAGATAGATAGATAGATAGATAGATAGATAGATAGATAGACAGACAGACAGAGAGAGAGAGAGAGAGAGAGAGAGAGAGATAGAGAGAGAGAGAGAGATAGATAGAGACAAATATATATAGAAGGTTAATACAACTGCCTAACACGCAAGCTGCCCAGGTTTGAATCCCAGAGGGATATGACTAGCTGATGAGAGCTAAAGAGCTTGAAATAGCTATATTAGTCTCCCACTAACTCTTTGTCAGCCACAAAAAAACAACTGAATTTACAGTGTTCACAGTATGTAATGTCTGCCTGCAAAACATGCTCCTAGATTGGAGCAAAATGGAGAACAGACTGATTTATCCTATACTTGGTAGACCGGGTGCTCCAGCCAACACACACACACACACACACACACACACACTTACAATAGCCTTAAAGTATATATGTATATATATGTGTATGTGTATATATATATGTGTGTGTGTCTGTGTGTGTGTGTGTGTATATAGAGAGATAAGATAGATTGATATAGATATAGAGATAGACATCTAGATATGTATAGAGATAGATATGTACATATGTAGATAGATATACAGATAGATAGATAGATAGATAGATAGATAGATAGATAGATAGATAGATAGATAGATAGATAGATAGATAG
>NW_015386192.1:195522-322862 GCF_001527695.2 Protobothrops mucrosquamatus | reverse complement strand
TACTGTATCTTCATTCCCAAAACCTTACAATAGCCTTAAAGTAAAACATATCTAATCTTGTACTGAGTGGCTGAGGGAAAAAAATGGCTTGTTGAAATCCATTAATTGATTGCACGGTTCTCTAGTCTAAAACAACTTTTGAAGCATCTTGGACATCCTTAATTCCACTCAGGATTGATGAGTGTGAGTGAGAACATCAGTGGGAACCATGGATACTTAATCTGAGTTTAGTTTAGGCTAGCCTATTATGCAATTTAAAAAAAATCAATCTACCTGGTCAAGTGACATGCTTGTGTTTTGGGAAATCATCCATAACGTCTGCCCACCCATGCGGATGAGCTGCGTTCCAACCTTTTCCACAATTTCGCCAAAATGTTCACAGAGCAGAAGAGAACAAAGCTTGATTTCAGCCTGGGTCATCTTGCTGGACAACGATATTGGTCTGTATAATTGACTGCAATAAAATGTACGAGCTACCCCAAATCAGTAAACAACTCCGGTGAGGATTTCAGTGTCGAAAATTAGAATTAAGACTCCACCATTCAGTTTAAGTCACCAGCTCTGCATCTGAAAAGAGAAAGGCATTCAGAGTCAAATTAGTGCAAATATTCAGAAGAATCCAGAGTTAAAACTTCTCCTGATTTTTTTTCTGGATCTCAGGGATAAAAGAGGAAGTTACTGTTTCAGTACACCCCCATAAAAACCTGTATATGTAGTCCTCAAATTACGACTATAGTTGAGCTCAAAATTTATGTTGCTACATGAGACATTTGTTGAGTTTTGCCCCATTTTACGACCTTTCTTGCCACAGTTCTTAAGTGAATTACTGCCGTTGTTCAATTAATAACCCAGTTGTTAAGTGAATCTGGCTTCCCCCAGTGACTTTGCTTCTCAGAATGTCGCAAAAGGGGATCGTGACCCCGGGACACTGCAACCGTCATAAATATGAGCCAGTTGCCAAGAGTCTGAATTTTGATCATGTGACCCTGAGGATGCTGCAAGGGACATAAGTGTGAGAAAGGGTCATAAGTCACTTTTTTCAGGGGTGTCGTAATTTTGAACGGTCACCAAAATGAACTGCTGTAAGTCAAGGACTACCCTGAACACTCCTGTGCAAAAATGTTAGGCAGGTGTGCAAAAATGCTCTCAACTGAACGCTTTCAGAAATAGAAATGTTAATCATTTATTTTTTTTCAATTAACAAGATGGTGAATAAATGAAAGTAAATATCACAAAGAGTAATAATGAAGAGAATCTTTTCTCCTCCCTCCCTTTTTGACAGAAATGCCACCCCCCCCACTGGAGTAGGACGCAGGGGGCCTGCCCTTCCCCGCCCCTCTTCCAGCCCTACAACGCCTTCCTAACCCTTTACAGGCAGTCCTCGACTTATGTCCACAACTGAGCTCGTTGCTAAGCGAGACAATTGTTAATTTGTGAATTTTGCCCCAGTTTACGACCTTTCTTGTTAACTGCAGTTGTTTAGTCACACGGTTGTTAAGTGAATCTGGCTTCCCCCCATTGACTTTGCTTGTCAGAAGGTCGCAAAAGGGGATCACGTGACCCCCGGGGACACTGCGACCGTCGTAAATAGGAGTCAGTTGCCCAGCATCCGAATTTTGATCACGTGACCCTGGGGGGGAATGCCGCGACGGTCGTTAAGTGTGAACAACGATCCTAAATCCCGTCTTCCAGTGCTGCTGTCACTTCGGTCACCCAACGAAGTGCTGCAAGTCGAGGACTACCTCTAGCCACCTTCTCCTCGTTTTTTCCTCTTCTTGGCCGGGCAGGCGAAGAAAACCCACCTTCGTTCCTTGCAGGCTTCTCCAGCTAGGCCTCAAGCCTGCTCCCTTCGGCCACCATGGCAACGGAGCCCGGCCGGAAGCGCCTCTCGACTGGAAAACCTATCAGCGGCCTCGGCTCCTCCCTCCCGAGGTCGACAGGGGGCGGGCCGGAAGCGAGCGGCGCGGAAGTGGGCGCGGAAGTAGAGCGCGCAGCCGGCTTTGCCGCTCTCGCCGCTCTAGGCTCGCCGCGCTCTGTGGCCGGCCTCGGCCCAGCGGCGCTGTTTGGCTTTCCAAGGCCGGCGCGGAGGCTCGGCGGGGCGGAGGATGGCGGAGGCCTCTTCGGCAGCCGCGACGGCCGCCGTCTCCCAGCACCGCTTCTTCTGCCACAGCTGCAAGGGCGAGGTCAGCCCCAAGCTGCCGGTGAGCTCCGCGGGCCCCGCCCGAGGAGGGAGAGGCTTGGGGGGAGGGGCGACCCGGGCTGGTCGGGGGAGGGGGAGGCCGGTTCCGCCGCCCCCTTGCAAATGAGGGGAGGGGCGAAGGGGCTCCCCGCAGCGAAATCCCCTCAACCCCCCCCCGCTGTTCCCCCCCCAGGCCGGGGTTGGGTGGGTGGGTGGGTGCATAAGCCTCTTTCCCCAACCTGGCGCCCCCCCCGGATCTGCCCAGGTGGGGGTGGGGGGGGTGCTGGGGGTCCAAGGTCCCCGAAGGCAGCAGCAGCAGCAGCAGCGGAGTTTGATAACAGAGTCGCCGAGTTGCAAGGGACCTTGGAGGTCATCTAGTCCAGCCCCCTGCTCAAGCACTATTCCAGACCAATGGCTGTCCAGTCTCTTCTTAAGAACTTCCAGTGATGGAGCACCCACAAGTGGACAAACGCTGCTTAGAACACAGAAGCATAGGATTGGAAGGGGCCCCTGGAGGTCTTCTAGCCCAACCCCCTGCTCAAGCAGGAAACCCTGTATACCCATCCTGAGCAAATGCCTTTCCAGTTTCTTAAAAGACTCCAGGGATGGATCACCCACAACCTCTGGAGGCAAGCTGTTCCACTGGTTAATTGATCTGGGGGTTACAGATTAACAGATTTGGAAGGGACCTTGGAGGTCTTCTAGTCCAGCCCCCTGCCCAAGCAGGAGACCCTCTCCTATTCCAGACAAATGGCTGTCCAGCCTCCCAGTGATTGAGCACCTACAAGTGAACAAACACTGCTTAGAACACAGAATCATAGGATTGGAAGGGCCCCCTGGAGGTCTTCTAGCCCAACCCCCTGCTCCAGCAGGAGACCCTATACCCATCCTGGGCAAATGACTTTCCAGTTTCTTAAAAGACTCCAGGGATGGATCACCCACAACCTCTGGAGGCAAGCTGTTCCACTGGTTAATTGATCTGGGGGTTACAGATTAACAGATTTGGAAGGGACCGTGGAGGTCTTCTAATCCAGCCCCGTGCCCAAGCAGGAGACCCTCTCCTATTCCAGACAAATGGCTGTCCAGCCTCTTTTTAAAAACTTCCAGTGATAGAGCACCCACAAGTGGACAAACGCTGCTTAGAACACAGAATCATAGGATTGGAAGGGGCCCCTGGAGGTCTTCTAGCCCAACCCCCTGCTCAAGCAGGAAACCCTGTATACCCATCCTGGACAAATGACTGTCCAGTTTCTTAAAAGACTCAAGGGATGGATCACCCATAACCTCTGGAGGCAAGCTGTTCCACTGGTTAATTGATCTGGGATTACAGATTTGGAAGGGACCTTAGAGGTCTTCTAGTCCAACTCTTTGCTCAAGCAGGAGACGTTATACCACTCTGGACAAGTGGCTGCCCAGTCTCTTCTTGAAGAACGGTTGCAAGATTTGGGTATGGCCAATCTAGAGAAAAGAAAGACCCGGGGGGGGGGGGGAGAGATGATAGCAGAATTCCAGTATTTGGGGGGCTGCCACAAAGAAGAGGGGGGGGTCAACCTATTCTCCAAAGCACCAGAAAGCAAGACAAGAAACAATGGATGGAAACTGATCAAGGAGAGAAGCAACCTGGAATTAAGGATATATTTGACAATATATTGCAAACCCTGCCGTGGTACAGGTAGTCCTCAATCTACGACCACAATTGAGCTCAGAATTTATGTTGCTAACTGAGACATTTGTTAAGTGAGCTTTGCCCCATTTTACGACTTTTCTTGCTACAGTTGTTAAGTGAATCGCTGCAATTATTACATTACATGGTTGTTGAGTGAATTTGGGTTTCCCATTGACTTTGGGAAGGTCACCAAAGGGGGTCATGTAATCCTGCGACACTGCAACCATCGTGAATACAAACCAGTTGCAACCAGCCTGCTCTCCATTGAGGTCCTGTATACTGCACTGGTCAGAAAGGGGGCTGAGAAAATATCTATAGACCCCTCACATCCTGGGCATAATCTATTTCAACTCCTCCCCTCGGGATGACGCTATAGGGCATTGCATGCCAAAATTACGAGAAACAAATATATTTTTTTCCTGTGCCATCACTCCGCTGAACGCTGAATTCCCATCGCTCTGTCTCACTTCTCATCTTTTCTCATCCTCTCATCTTTCCTGCTAACTTCTCCTATTGGTTCCTTATGATTTATCAATTGTTGTTTTATTATGATCTATTCTATGACCTATTACTTGCTGTTTATATGTACACTGTGAGCTTATGCACCGGAGACAAATTCCTTGTGTGTCCAGTCACATTTGTCCAATAAAGAATTCTGTGATTCTATGATTTGCAACTGGCAGGTCCGTAACTGGCCTGCTACAAAACCGCCTCTCCCTTCCAGGTGAAGGGTCTGAGCCTCGGGGGCAATTTTGGCTTTGGCTGCCCTCTGGCAAAAAGCTCTGCCAATTCCCAAGAAGAGAAAAAGCCTAATAAGAGAGAGATTTTCTCTTTATGGGTGTCTCTTTCTTTCTTTTTTTCTTTCTCTTTCTCTTTTTTTCTTTCTTTCTCTTTCTCTCTCCACCTTCTCTTACCTCATACTCTCCTGCAGCCCAGCTGCTATGGTTTGTGAGGGCAACAACTGGAGAGTGCCATGCCAGCAGCAGTTTTGGGACAGTTGTTGAGGGGTGGTGCCGGCCCCCTCGCCACGGGACAATTCGCTGCGGGAACGCGCTACACCGCTATCGAAGAAATAGTGAAATAGATGCCAAAGGAGGGACTAAATGAAATGTGAATGACAAAAGTTAAAATAATTTTTAGCTATTTTAAATGATTAAACTGAATTGTTGAATTGTCCCGCCAGGAGTTGTCCTATGGCGAGGTGACCGTGGCGAGTTGTCCCATTTGGGCTCTCCCACAGCGAGAACATTGGGTGTGTGTGTGGTGTGTGTGTGTGTGGGTGTGTTGAAACACCATTTTCCAGATGTCTGGAACAGATCTAGCCCGACAGAGGAAGCGGTGGCTTCTTTGAATCCTGGGTGGAAATTGGGCTTGGGCCCTCCAGGCCATGAAAGGTGCCGATTCTGAGCCTTTGGAAGCAGGCTTGTAAACCAACCTCTGGCCTGCCTCAGCGGGCACAGCCGTGGCTTTGTTCCTGGTGTCAGCTCTTAAGAGCACAGATGTGGGTGTGCCTGGGATTTCTGAGAAATCACGACGGGAAAATTGCTCCAGTCAATTTTCAGACTCTTCCCTCGCCGTTTAAATCACTGCTCATTGCAAGATATATGTGGAATGATTGTGTCAGCTGAGATTTTTTTTTCCCCCCAGTTAGCCGAACTCCAGAGAATGTTATTCCTTTATTCAGCTTATATCCTGCCTTTTTGACCTGTTTTCTGTGCCACCAGGCCTTCAAATAAAACCTGAGCTTGATTTTGGATCATTTTGGCATTGGGTGTCCTACAGCTCTACAGTGCTTTTGCTAAGTTAAGGGAAAAATAAAGCAACGATAATGGATAATGTTCAACTCTGCCCTTTTTGGTGGATGGTTTATGTGTCGGAAAGCAGTTCCCTTTCAATTATACACCTCCTGCTCTCTCGGGGGCCTTTTTTGTACTACAGATAATTGTGAAAGTTGCTGTGCAATACACAAATATTGTTTAAAGCATTTGAGTTTTGCTTTGTTCCAAGTGCAGCTCTCTTTGGGGTCTCAGAGGTAGTTATTGTTGTAAAGACAGCTTCCTAGGAAAATAATGGGTTTTGGGTTTTGTTTTGTATTTTTGCCTTTTTCCCTCCCTTGTTTCCTCAAATCTGCCTTCCCAGATACTTCTTTTTAGACAGTTTTTTTTTTAAAAAAAAAATTCAGGTAGTTCTGGACTTATGACCATAATTGAGCCCAAAATTTATGTTGCTAAGTGAGACATTTGTTAAGCGAATTTTGCCCTTTCGTGTCACAGTTAAGTGAACCACTACAGCTGTTAAATTAGTAACGCGGTTGTTAAGTGAATCTGGCTTCCCCCTGACCCCGGGACACTGCGACCGTCATAACTATGAGTCCGTTGCCAATCGTCTGAATTTTGATCACGTGACCCTGGGGACGCTGCAACCGTCGTAAGTGTGCAAAGCGGTCCTAAGTCCCTTTTTTCAGTGCCATTGTAACTTTGAACAGTCGCTAAATGAACTGTTGTAAGTCGAGGACTGCCCGTCATGTGGGAATGTGAGATGGCTGGCACAGAGGTTTTCCCATCCAGAGAACAAGTTGATTAACAAATTGTCATCTGCCCCTTGCTGGCTTTTGGCGGGACGGTCAGCCTCTCCCAACCTGGTAACTGTCAACGCTGCTAACATCGGATGTCTTGCATTGACAACAGATGAAAATGTAGCCATCTTTTCCCCTTTTGCTTTTAGAGTTAGATGATGCTGGGGGGGGGGAGCTGAAAGTCTAGCTAGATATAACAACACTAAACTTAGCGTGAGAATCAAGGTTATTGAGCCCAGAGCTGATAAAGAATTGGCGGGCTAGAGAACTGGAGAGGAAGCCCGTGGGCTTCAAGCTAATTGGGGAATGTGTTTTATGGCTGTTAATTGGAGGAGGGAATTGTGCTTTGATACTATGTGCCCAGGGGAGGGGAATTCAGTTTTTGGCTTCGATTATGAAGTGCTGATATTATGCTACTTGGATAAAAGATTCTTTAAGGTAAACAATGCCTCGACGTTCTTTTGAAGAGTTTCATCTGTCAGAACCACGACATTAACTTTTGAATTTGTCGGCTATTACGCCAGCATTTAACAGTAACTTTAGTTCAGTATATTCAAATTGGGAGCAAGGAAGCCGGACCTAGTATCGGCCGCTTTTCCACCCATGGGGGTCACCAATCCAGCACAAGGTCAGCAAAAGGAATGGGGGGAGACGGGAAAGGCACGACCACAGGGCCCGTTTCCAAAACAACCTGGGAACTTTAAATTGGACATTGACTGAGCACAGTGGGATGGCCAGGGGAAAAAGGAAAGTTAATTGCATCATTTTCCCGCCAAGACAACAGATTCTGCCTTGCTCTAATCCAGGGGTAGGCAACCTTGGCTCTTTTATGACTCGTGGACTTCAACTCCCAGAATTCCTGAGCCAGCTAACAGGAATTCTGGGAATTGAAGTCCACGAGTCATAAAAGAGCCAAGGTTGACTACCCCTGCTCTAATCTGTGACTGCTTTGTTCTCAATAAAGTATACTCTTAAGGGGGGGGAATGAACCAGCAGTCTCTCTTTGCTAATTAAAACTAAGTGGGATGGATGACCCGTGTTTATTTTTGGCGGAAATCTTACGGATCCGTTTTTTTTTTCTTCCTTGGCAGGAATACACGTGTCCCCGATGTGAATCTGGCTTTATTGAAGAAGTAACAGATGACTCCAGGTACCTGTCGTTTCTGTTAAGCAGGCCCTTTCAAAGAAAGATTGTTCAGAAAGCTTTAGAAAACTGTCCTGGCCAGGAGAAAAACCCTCTCGTGGCCACTTGTTTCCCCTTTTCAGGAGCCCCCCCCCCCAAAAAAGCCACATTCTGGGCTCTGCTTGGTGCCTCTGTTGCGTGTTTCGATACAGGACAAAACATCCTGTTAGGGTCTTCCTTAAAGACAAAGACCCAGGGTGAGGCTTCTGGGGTTCCTCTTGCCCCATATGGATCTTCCAGGAAATTTTCCTTTTGGGTTGGGGGAGGGACCCCTTGTTAGGTTGGAATGGGACAACTCGCCATGGACAACTTGCTACAGGACAACTCGCCGAGGGACACCCAAAGCTGCTTTTTCATGAGGCAAGTGGACTTTCTTGTTTTTCTTTGAAGACGTTTCGTTTCTCTTCCAAGAAGCTTCTTCAGCTCTGACTGGACAGTGGGGAATGGAAGGATTTATACTCCTTGCAGACAGCTGGTCATTTGCATTCTTTTTAGAGAGTCGTTGAGGCCACTTGGAGGTTTATCTGTGTCCTCAGGGTCATCTGAGTGGTGCAAAAAACGGGAGTGGAACACAGTCCTTTCAGCAATTCCAAGAAGGTTCCCTATCCATTTGAACCACTCAGGTGACCCTGAGGACACAGATAAACCTTCAAGTGGCCTCAACGGCTCCCTAAAAGAAGGCAAATGACCAGTTGTTTGTTTTTCTTTGAAGACGTTTCGCTTCTCATCCAAGAAGCTTCTTCAGCTCTGACGGGATGGTGCGGAACGGAAGGATTTATACTCCTTGCAGACAGCTGGTCATTTGCCTTTTAGAAGGTCGTTGAGGCCACTTGGGGTTTATCTGTGTCCTCAGGATCACCTAAGTACTGCAAATGGGTGTGGAGCCTTCTTGCAACTGCTGAAAGGACTGTGTTCCACACCCATTTGCAGTACTCAAGTGACCCTAAGCACACAGGTAAATCTCCAAGTGGCCTCAACGACTCTCTAAAAGAATGCAAATGACCAGCGGTCTGCAAGGCATATAAATCCTTCCATTCCCCCATCATTCAGTCAGAGCTGAAGAAGCTTCTTGGATGAGAAGCGAAACGTCTTCAAAGAAAGAACAAGAAATTCCAGTTGCATCCTGAAAAAAAAAAAAAACACCTTTGGAACAACCAGGAACTGGATGACCGAGAATCTCCACAGACATTCACTGAGGGACGATTCAACAATTCAGTTTAATTATTTAAACTAGTTAAAAATGTTTTAATTGCTGTCCTTCACATTTCATTTTGTCCCTCTTTTGCAATCCTTTCTTTAATGATTCCGTTCCACTATTTTTTTGCTATTAGTGTGATTCTCGTCCCGCGGCGAGTCGGCCGTGGCGAGGTGTCGTAGACCCCTATAAGGTTGATCCCTGATATGTTAGTAAGCAGAAAGGTGGGGATTTCTGGGAATTGAAGTCCACCTATCTCAAAGTTGCCAAGGTTGGGAAGTCCTTGTTCTAGAAGCCCTGGCGTTTTCCCACAACCTGTTTTTTTCTCTCTTTAGTTTTTTAGAAGGCAACAGCAGCGGCACCGATGAAAGTCCTTCCACCCCATTCGCAGAGGTGAGTTTCCCCGTTTTGTTTTTTTAATTTTATTTTTCAGCTTTCTACGGCTGTGTTGGGAAGGGGTCCTTCCTTGTCCATTCTCACCCCTGAACGACTTTGGTCTGGTTTGAGATATGGCTCTTTGGTAGGTTTGAGGTCAGTTTTAGGGAGACCCCCCTAGTTTGAAAAAGACACGGGTGTGAAAACAAGCCCTCGGTTGTTTGAGGAAGTGTAAACCTCGATGTGATGCTTTAGAATAGATAAACGCTTCGGATCACTTTCCTCAATAAATCAATGAACAAGTACAGATAATGCTCAACTTATAACCGTGTCAGATGTCCATCCAGCGCAGGGGTAGGCAACCTTGGCTCTTTTATGACTGGTGGACTTCAACTCCCAGAATTCCTGAGCCAGCCATGCTGAGGGAAAAGGGAGAGGTTGCCAAGCTGAGCCAAGCTGGCTCAGGAATTCTGGGAGTTGAATTTCACGAGTCATAAAAGAACCAAGGTTGCCTACCCCTGTCCTAAGTCCTCCTGTTCTAAGCGGTGAGCCTCCTAGACCAGGGGTAGGCAACCTTGGCTCTTTTATGACTTGTGGACTTCAACTCCCAGAATTCCTGAGCCAGCCACGCTGAGGGGAAAGGGAGAGGTTTCCAAGCTGAGCCATGGTGGCTCAGGAATTCTGGGAGTTGAAGTCCACCAGTCATAAAAGAGCCAAGGTTGCCTACCCCTGGTCTGGACCATTCAAACACCTGCGCAGCGCGGCCTTGAAGGGTGGAGCAGGGTCTCACGATCTGCAGATGGTGTCTTGGCTTTCCATTCCCACCCCATACAATTCACCCCCCCCAAGTTGAGATCGGAGAGGAGGAAACTAGGTGGAAAGTGAATCACTCTTGACAAATTGGTTGCTTTGTGAACGTTAAAAGTTATGATAGACCCCCACACACACACACACACCAAAGGGACTTACATCCTGTTTTGAAGTTTTAGTGTCAGTGCCCGAGAGTGGGTGCTCGGGAACTGGTCCACATTTATAGCTTTTTGCGCCCCCCCCCCCGGTCACATGGCCATGATTTACAATGATTTTTCCAGAAACCAGTGTTTACTTCTGGTTTCCCAGCAAAAAGCTGGCTGTAGCCAAGAATGAGTTGGCTTAATGATTACAGAGGTCACCGTTGCGAAACAAATTGTAAACAGTGATCTCCTTCATGACCATCCCAACTTATGACTTGTAAGTTGAGGGCTCCCTGTATAATGTTTTTGGCTTATTTGTTTAACTGGGTTTTATTTGTCTCGTTTTGGGGCTTGCGTGGAGAACAGATCGCGTCTTAGGTCCTATTCCACAGGCTCCGCCAACTTTTCAGCACCCCTGTAAACGCGGAAGAGAAAAAAAAATTTGGTATAAAAATATGGGCGATTTCTAGTAAAAGCCAAGTATATTAATAGCCCCTTCAAGCCTAGAGAGGCTGACTCGTGGTTTTTTTGCAAATACATTGCAAATCAGACCAAGTATAGCATTGGATCCAAGTCGTTTTATATTTAGATGGGTGACGGGTTATGCCGAGATGCAATTTCTGTTGTGTGAGGCAGGCTTTTGCCTCGAAGGAGTGGGCAGATGCTGGAAGAAGGAAGCGATTCAAAGCTGTCCCGACCACTTCAGCTGTCAGTTTGCCTCCCACTAGGGGAAGCAGCCAGGGCATTGCTGGGGGCTCCCACCTGCTTGTGGCCAAGACTGGCAGGACGACCAAACAGCCAGGTGTGACACCTGCTTGGACAGGAGGTAAGCTTGCTATGCTGGCTCTTCTGCTTTATGAGGTAGTGGTCCGGCATGGATGGAGACTGCCTGTCTCCGGGCTGGGCTGTCTCTCTATTTGGAGGCTGAGTTTGCAGACCCCACGGAGTACACAGGTGGCTGGCTGGTTGGGGGCTTCGTGCGTGGCACAAACCAACTGATGCTTCCTTTGTTGTGAGAACCTAGGCAATGGGGCTGACTCAGTAAGCTGAGTCCCTTCACCAGGGTTTAGAGTGTTGTGAGGATGCTACTGGCATGTTAATTGGTGGTCTGAGCTAACACAGCTACTTTGGTTCAAATCAGAATCAGAATAGAGCTGGAAGGAGCTTGGAGGTCTTCTAGTCCAGCCCTCTGCTCAAGCAGGAGACTCTAAACCACTTCAGACAAGTGGCTGTCCAGTCTCTTCTAGTGATGAAGCACCCACAGCTTCTGGAGGCAAGATGTTCCACTGGTTAATTGTCCTCACTATCAGGATGTTTCTCCTTAATTCCAGGTTGCTTCTCTCCTTGATTAGTTTCCATCCGTTGTTTCTTGCCTTCAAGTGCTTTGGAAAATAGTTGACCCCATCCTTTTTGTGGCAGCCCCTCAAATACTGGAATACCGCTATCATGTCCCCCCTAGTCCTTCTTTTCTCTAGACTAGCCATATCCAATTCATGCAACCGTTCTTCATATATTTTAGTCTCCAGGCCTTTAGTTATTTTAGTTGCTCTTCTCTGCACTTTTTCCAAAGTCTCAACATCTTTTTTATAATGTGGTGACCAAAACTAGATGCAATGTTCCATGTGTGCCCTTACTAAGGCTTTATAAAGCGGTACTAAAAGTTCACGTGATTTTGATTCTATGCCTCTGTTTATACAATCAGGGATTGTATTAGCTTTTGGGGCTGCTGCCACACACGGCTGGCTCATGTTTAAGTGATCGTCCACTAGGACTCCAAGGTCCCTCTCACAGTGACTGTTTTTGAGCCAGGTTTCACTTAATCAGTACTTGTGCCTTTGTTTTTTCATACCTAGGTCAGGGGTAGGCAACCTTGGCTCTTTTATGATTCTTGGGTGTGGCTAGCTGATGAGGATAAATGAGTCTGAAATAGCTATACTAGTCTCCCACTTAAATCTTTAACTCTTGTCAGCAAAAAGAAATCTGAATATATATGTATATATTACATATTGACAAGTTATAAAGCTAAAAATTCGACTCTTGGGTAAATCCATGATAAAACCAATAAATATCGATTACATATTATATATATACTAGCTGTACCCAGCCACGCGTTGCTGTGGCTCAGTCTGGTAAAAGCGTGTGTTGCTTTTACGTCCAACAGATGGCGCTGTTTTTCAAAAAACCCATGTTTTTACCTGTCACAGGTGTGACATCTATATAATATAGGTATATAAAAATGTGTGTATTCGAATGCAACGTTGTGTCAAAATTTCAAAGCAATCGGTGAACTTTCGGAGATTTAAGATTTTGAACAAACGAACATTTACATTTTTATTTATATAAAATATATATATATTCATACATTCATGTTGTATTTCAGTTCTTGTTGGTTAAATGGGTGGCCCTATGCCTCAGTTGGAAGAATTTTATGTCACCTCTAGTACCCCCCCCACCTCCCCATGGAATAAACATACTGAAATAATTATTTCAAGCTAATCCCCCTGGAAGTTCTATCTCAGAGCATTTCAGATGTTTGGATCTGTAGGCAGTTCTTTTAAAAATAAAGCTGATTCTGCCCCCCCTCCCAATGTGTTCTTTCTGAATTTAGCCCTTGAGCTCAGCGGGCCGAGCGTCACAGATGGCCTCGGGCCAACTGCTTTCCCTGACTCCTCTTTTATCTGAACTCATCTGGCTCAGACGTGTTGCTTAATGTCACCGCAGTCAAAAATAATGGGCACTCCTGGCCCTGCCAGCCCATCTTGGGGGAGGCTGACTCTGACTCTGATTGAGCCACTGTAGCCCGTCACGCCGTCGGGCTTTGGAAGGGCTCCAGAACTGCAGCTTCCTTCTCCTTATGGAACTCTACTGTCCCTCCGGCTTTAGAGTCGGGATCAATCAATCAGAATAAAGCCGGAAAGGAACTTGGAGGTCTTCTAGTCCAACCCCCTGCTCAAGCAGGAGACCCTATACCATTCCTGACAAGTGGCTGTCTAGTCTCTTCTTAAAAACCTTCAGCGATGGGGCACCCAGCGCTTCTGGTGGCCAGCCGTTCCACTGATTAATTGTCCTCACTGTTAGGGAGCTTCTCCTTAATTCCAGCTTGCTTCTCTCCTTGATTCGTTTCCATCCGTTGCTTCTTGTCCTGCCTTTCAGGTGCTTTGGAGAATGGGTTGACTGCCTCTTCTTTGTGGCAGCCCCTGAGATATTGGAATACTGCTATCATGTCCCCCCTCATCCTTCTCTTCATTAAACTACACATACCCAATTCAGCAACCGTTCCTTATATGCTTTAGCCTTCAGTCCCCTAATCATCTTTGTTGCTCTTTTCTGTACTCTTTCTAGGGTCTCAACATCGTTTTTTTGTAATGTAATAAAAGATCAGGAAACTCCTTGGCCAAGAGCAGGTTTGTAAGGTCCAATTGGTTGGAGGCAGCCTTCTCGCTCCATCCGTGGTCACTGAACCGCTGCCAGGCTCACTAGCTAGCTGGGAAAAGGCTGTGTTCTACAGCAGAAGTCCCCAAACTCCAGTCCGTGGACCAGTACCGGGCCGTGGCATGCCAGCAACCGGGCCGCACAAACAAGCAAAGCCCCATCCGTGGGATGCAGGCAGCACGCAAAACCATGCGCCCTCCAGCCCGCAGGAAAACCTCTCTCCACGGAACCGGTCCCTGGTGCACAAAAGGTTGGAGACCTCTGTTCTCCTGGGCACCCAACCAAGCTGAGGAAAAGGTTGAACTTTTTGCAGAAGAATTAACTGAGATATGCAGGAAACACACCATTCTAGTGATTGGGGACTTGAACTACCCTGACATTGATTGAGGAACATCTCTGCAGGGAGTGGAAGATGGCATAAGCGCTTGATGTGCCTAGCTGACATCTATAACTCCCCAAAGGTGGAGGGTCAGCCATATAAATTGAAATTGAAATAATATATTGAGTCAGTCATTTATACCTCAATAACTGTCTGGTTGGGCACAGCAACCAAACAGGACAGGTGCAGACTTCAGCGGATAGTTAGGACTGCAGAAAAAACAATTGCAACCAGCCTGCCTTCCATTGAGGAGCTGTAAACTGCAAGAGTCAGAAAGGGGGGGGGGCTGAGAAAATATCTACAGACCCTTCACATCCTGGACATAATCTATTTCAACTCCTCCCCACTGGACGCTGTTATAGGGCATTGCATGCCAAAACAACCAAACATATAAGGAACAGCTGCTGGAATTGGGTATGTCTAGTTTAATGAAGAGAAGGACGAGGGGGGACATGATAGCAGTCTTCCAGTATCTCAGGGGCTGCCCCAAAGAAGAGGGAGTCAAGCTATTCTCCAAAGCGCCTGAAGGCAGGACAAGGAGCAACGGGTGGAAGCTAACCAAAGAGAGAAGCAACCTAGAACTAAGGAGAAACTTCTTGATGGTTAGAACAATTAACCAGTGGAACAACCTGCCTCCAGAAGTGGTGAATGCGCCAACACTGGAAGTTTTTAAGAAGAGACTGGACAGCCATTTGTCTAAAATGGTATAGGGTTTCCTGCCTGAGCAGGGGGTTGGACTAGTTGACCTCCAAGGTCCCTTCCAACTTTATTATTATTATTATAAAGATAGGTGGTTTTTTTCTGTGTCATCACTCTGCTGAACACCTAATTCCCACAGCACCGTTTTAGGCCTAAGATATTTACCCATGTAGTGAGCTGTATTAACTATTCTCCTTCTCATCTTCTCCTCTTGTTGGTATTTAGGATTAATAATTGTATCTTATGATTTATGATCTGTGACTTATCACTTTGTTTTATCTATGTACACTGAGAGCTTCTGCACCGGAGACAAATTCCTTGTGTGTCCAATCACTCTTGGCCATATAGGAATATTCCTATTCCTATAGTGGACTTAATTCTTACTAGAATTAGAACTAGAGGGTCAGCTGTAGTGGACTTAATTCTTACTAATAAATATGAAATGGTTGAAGGAGTGGAGGCTGTAGGAAGTTTGGGGAAGAGTGATCATGTTATACTAGAATTCACCATAATGCAGAAAAAGATAGACTTTAAGGGAGCCGACTTCAATAAGCTAAGAGAGTGTCTAGGAAGGATTCCATGGATGGAAATCTTAGAGGGAAAAGCAGTACAGGATGCTTGGGATACTCTGAAAAACAAGGGAATAAAAGCCCAAACAAAAACAATACCACAGAGAAAGAAAAACAAGAGACTCCAGACTCTACACAAGGAGCTCTCTTACAAAGTTGAGGGACAAAAAGGACCAGTACCGGTAGTCCTTAACTTATGACTAGAGTTGAGCCAAAAATGTCTGTTGTTAAGTGAGACATTTGTTAAGGGAATTTTGCCCCATTTTACGATCTTTCTTGCCCCCAGTTGTTAAGTGAATCACTTCAGTTGATAAGTTAGTAACCCGGTTGTGAAGTGAATCTGGCTTCCCCATTGACTTTGCTGGTCAGAAGGTCGCAAAAGGGGATCCTGGGACACCGTAGCGTCATAAACATGAAGCAGTTGCCTAGTAGCTGAATTTTGATCACATGATTGTGGGGATGCTGCAAAGGTCGTAACTGAAAAACTGTCCTTTTTTCAGGGCCGTTGTAACTTTGAACGGTCACTGAACTGTTGTAAGTCGAGGAGTACCTGTATAAAAATTGGTTCCTGGGAAGGAAGATCCCGCTTTTCCCTCAGGCCGAGTTTTTGATGTGCCTCTAAGCCGGTTCTGACTCTCTTTTTTCCCTCAACTTTCCATCTCCCTCCCTCAGTTCTGGGACCAGCTGGACCGCTCCATGGTCTTTCCATTCCTGAGCAGCTCTCTGGACCACAATGGCAGAGACAACGAGAGGGGTCACCAGGCCCACGCGGACCTCTGGGGACCAAGCCGACCTCCCCGGCTGCCCATGGCCCGGAGGTATCGGCCCCGCCTCAGCACCCGGCCAGATCGCTCCCCGGCCATCGAAGGGTAAGAACCGCGGGAGCGAGTCGAGCTCTCGAAAACAACAGCCCCGTTCAGCTTTTGCACAAGAGAATGGTGGTTGTTTCACCCAGGGGAGGCAAAACCAGCAGAGCCTCGAAGCCGGCACAGGTAGCCCTCGCCTTAACGACCACCGCCGAGCCCAACATTTCTGTCACTAAGCGAAACATTTGTGGAGTGAATTTTGCCACATTTTGCGACCTCTCTTGCCAGCGTTGTTAAGTGAAGCGCTGCAGCTGTTAAGTTGGGAAACCCGGTTGTTAAGTGAATCTGGCTTCCCCGTGGACTTTGCTCGGCAGAAAGTCACGTGACCCTAGGACCCGGCAGCGTCATAAACACGAGTCAGTTGCCAAAGCGTCTGTAAGGACCCACCCCACTTTACATCTTAAGAAGACAGAACTCTTGGAATATCTCTTCCAACAGGCATCTTTATTAAGAGAAGATGGTTGCAGGCGTTCTAGACAGGATCTGAGGGACCAACCCCTACCATCCAAGGTTTTAAGTGTTCCCAAGCAGCCCCCACCCCACCGTCCTTACAGCGACAATCTCAGGCGTTACATTTCCACCCCCTTTTTCCTCACTGCTGGCAAAAAGGAGACTTCAGAGAGATAGTAGATGAAAGGCTATGGCCATATTGTTATGGTCAGTCCTCTTGATAAGAATCACATCCAGTCCTTTGTAGTTTAAATGAAGGAAGTGAGAGTCATAAACCCCCTTGCTCCTTCCTCCCCTTTCGTAGTATGACAGAGTCCACAAAGAATAAGAAATGGATCTTTTTTCAGAGTAGGTAGGTAGAATTGAAATATACTTGGATTCTGACAGCGTCCGAATTTTGATCACGTAACCATGGGGATGCTGCAGCGGTCCTAAGTGTGAAAAATGGTCCCAAGTCCCCTTTTTTTCAGTGTCATTGTGACGACAAACTGTTGTAAGTCGAGGATTAGCCGTAGCTTTCATAATGATCCTGTCTGGGCTCTTGGCAGCCAGCTCAGCATTGTGCATCGATGTGCGCCGTTGTGCTCTTTGCCAAAGGAGCTGGTGCTTCCTGCATCGCACAAGGTCAGAAAATGTCTTTGTGGCATGAGCAGATGGGCTTACCTCCTTACTTCCATGAACATGGCTGCTCCTTCCTTACCTGTGACCTTTTCTCTGTTCTTCCCACCCGGCAAATCACCGTCCCGGAGCAGAATAATACAGCAGATCTTCGCCGGCTTTTTTGCAAATTCGGCAGTGCCCGGATCGCCTCCTCCATCTTTCTCCTGGTGAGTGGCGTCCGCTCTTGGCGACCGGCGTGGGCCCTCCGGGCTTGGATTCAGGCAAAGTTGAGGTTGTTCTGGGACTCTGTTTGGGGACCTTTTCAAGCTGCTCCTCAGCTCCGACCCCGGGAAGGAAGGTCTGGAAACTTCATGAGGGAAGGCGGCTTGAATCTCAGGCAGGCAATTCCCCTCCGCTTTGTCTCCGGGTCTTTGGTCCTGCTCCAGGCCTGGCTTTGCAAAAAGGGGCAACTCGCCACAGGACAACTCACTGCGGGACCGTTCAATTTAATTATTTAAAATAGTTTTTAAAGTGTTTTAATTGTTGTCCTTCAGGTTTCGTGTGGTCCCTCCTATGGCTTCCTTCCTTTCATGAGCCTATTCCACTATTTCTTCAATATTAGTGTGACTCTTGTGCTGCGGCGAGTTGACTGTGGCGAGCTGGCCAGGATGGGTTGGCTGTGGGGAGGGGTCTTAGAACTGGCCAACCCCTCCCCCCACTTCACTTCTCCTGCATTCTAGTTATCCTTGGTCAGGGGTAGGCAACCTTGGCTCTTTTGTGACTCGTGGACTTCAACTCCCAGAATTCCTGAGCCAGCCATGCTGAGGGGAAAGGGAGAGGTTTCCAAGCTGAGCCATGCTGGCTGAGGAATTCTGGGAGTTGAAGTCCATGAGTCTTAAAGTTGCCCAGGTTGAGGACCCCTGATATAGGGCAGGGGTGGGGAACCTGGGCTCTTTTATGACGCGTGGACTTCAACTCCCAGAATTCCTGAGCCAGCCATGGCTGAGGGGAAAGGGAGAGGTTTCCACGCTGAGCCAGGCTGGCTCAGGAATTCTGGGAGTTGAAGTCCGCGAGTCATGAAAGGGGCCATAGTTCCCTCATGCTGGCTCAGGAATTCTGGGAGTTGAAATCCGCAAATCATAAAAGGGCCAAGGTTGCCTACACCTCCCCTATACAGGGGTAGGTAACCTTGGCTCTTTTATGACTCGTGGACTTCAATTCCCAGAATTCCTGAGCCAGCCATGCTGAGGGGGAAGGGAGAGGTTTCCAAGCTGAGCCATGCTGGCTCAGGAATTCTCTGAGTTGAAGTCCATAAGTCATGAAGGGGCCAAATTTTCCCTCATGCTGGCTCAGGAATTCTGGGAGTTGAAGTCCACGAGTCATAAAAGAGCCAAGGTGGCCTACTCCTGTCCTTGGTGAATTGTGCTGACCATTGCAGCTGACCCCTTCCTTCGAGACCTGGAGCTTCTCCTTCTAGAGTCATTTTTTGACTAGGAGTTGCAGAAAATTACAGCTTGGGGGGGCTTGAAGTTGTCCACCATTTTAGACTTGAAAGTTGAGGGAGGAAAAGCAGCTCTTCCCATGGCCCCCCCTTCGAGCGCCCTTTTTCTTTCCCTCCCTCCAGGGGAGGCGTGCAAGGCAGACTGCACTCTAGCTTTGGGGACTACGCGTGGGACCAGAGCGGCCTCGATGCTGTCTTGACCCAGGTAAGGGCACTGGCCAGCAGGGCCCGGGTGAGGCTGCCCTTCTCCTCCTGCAGGGACACATGTGGCACACCTGTCCTGACACCTGGGCCAGTGCTGGGCCTTCTCCACAATCTCCCTTTGCTTGTGTCCACATCCCTTCAGCTGGCCTGGCCCATTCCCCTCTGCAAAAGGGAGCCTGGATCTCAGCGCTGAAAGGAGACTGACACCGGCTAGGCACACAGGACAGACGGAGCCCCCAGGTCAGCCAGACAAGGCTGGGTTCGCACAACATGCTAAGCCACACATATGCGCACGCACACACGATCAAACACACCTACTTGAAGTGAAACTAAGCTATGCATGTTGTGCACTAGTCCAGGGGTCCCCAACCCCCAGTCCGCGGACCGGCACCGGTCCACGGCATGCCAGAAACCGGGCCCCACAAATAAGCGAAGCCCCATCCGCACATGGCGCGGGATGCAGACAGCACAAGAAACCACACACACGCCCTCCGGTCCGTGGAAAACCCTCTCCCCACAGAATCGATCCCCGGAGCCCCAAAGGTTGAGGGGGGGGGCGCTGAACTACTTCATGATCTGGATAAGCATGTTGTGTGAATAGCAGAGACTGAAACCGTGGCCCGGTTGGCACTTGATGCCAGCCCGCAATGTTTATTTCTAATTTGGTATGATATACAGACCCCATCTATTTGGGCTTAGTATCATGTGACAATCAAGCCACTCTGCTTCTTCAGCTAACTGAAACCATTCGGATTTAACGTTGCCAGGAAGAACGGCAAGGGGACGTTGGCTCAACCAGAACTAGGCTGAGAGTCTCCATCTGGGTAACGCCCTGGAAGAGCTGCGTAGGCCCTCCTAGGATTCTGAGCCATGTGCTGCAGCATTAGAGCCCTACCGACTGTTGAGATTCAAAGATCTGGAAGCTTCTGAAGTTGCGTGTATTTTTTAAAGCTTTCAGCAAGTGCCTGATTCCCATGCAGCTTGGCGGGGAGGGGCGCTCCAACAGCCCCCTTGTGCAGAGAAGGGTTCTTCCCACCTAAGGGTCTATGGAGATTCTCGGTCCTCCAGGTCCTGGTTGTCCCAAAGGTGCTTTTTCAGGAGGCAACTGGACTTTTTCTTTGAAGATGTTTCGCTTCTCCTCCAAGAAGCTTCTTCAGCTCTGAATGGATGGTGGGGAAGGGAAGGATTTCTACTCCTTGCAGACAGCTGGTCATTTGCCTTCTTTTAGAAAGCCGTTGAGGCCACTTGGAGGTCTATCTGTATCTTCAGGGTCATTTGAGTAGTGTAAAAATGGGAGTGGAACACAGTCCTTTCAGCAATTCCAAGAAGGCTCCCCATCCATTTGCACCACTCAGGTGACCCTGAGGACACAGATAAACCTTCAAGTGGCCTCAACGGCTCTCTAAAAGAAGGCAAATGACCAGTTGTTTGTTTTTCTTTGAAGATGTTTCGCTTCTCCTCCAAGAAGCTTCTTCAGCTCTGACTGGATGGTGGGGAATGAAAGGATTTATACTCCTTGCAGACAGTTGGTCATTTGCATTCTTTTAGAGAGCCGTTGAGGCCACTTGGAGGTTTACCTGCGCCCTCAGGGTCACCTGAGTGGTCCAAATGGGTGTGGAGCCTTCTTGGAACTGCTGAAAGGACCATTTGCACCACTCGGGGGACCCTGAGGTCACCGATACACCTCCAGGTAGCTTTAACAACCCTCTAAAAGGATGCAAATGACCAGCTCTGTCTGCAAGGAGTATAAATCCTCCCATTCTCCACCATCCAGTCAGAGCTGAAGAAGCTTCTTGGATGAGAAGGGAAACGTGTTCAAAGAAAAATAGTTGCCTCGTGAGAAAAAAGCACCTTTGCGATTCTTCCCACCTAACTTTGCAACAGTTAGCACCTCCGCCTTAAGACCTCTTCTCATGGGTTACCCCCCCTCCTCTCTCACCTCTTGCAGCTTATGGGGCACTTGGAAAATACAGGGCCTCCCCCTGCTGAGAAGGAGAAAATTTCTTCCCTCCCTACAGTGACCGTCACTCAGGAACAAGTGGGTGAGTAAGTTCTTGTTTTGGTCCCCCTTTTTTTCTTGGCTGGTCTGGAGCCAGTTTAGGGGGGGGGCTGAGCCTTTTTTTGTAAAAAGGAAGAGCTTTTCTGGAGACCTCATCAGCTCCGGCAAAACAGCCATGGCGGCCCTGTTTTTCCCGCTGGTTCCCAAACAAATCGTCCAACTGAGCTTTTGTCTGGGAGCTCTGCCGCTTTTGTAAACGTTCTGCCCCGTGGCAACTTCTCAAAACTGAATTTTGAGAAGAAATCGTGGGCACTCCCATCACCGGAGGTTTTTTAAGAAGAGACTAGACAGTCACTTGTCTGAGATGGTCTAGTCCAGGGGGTAGGCAACCTGGGCTCTTTTGTGACTGGTGGACTTCAACTCTCAGAATTCCTGAGCCAGCATGGCTGAGGGGAAAGGGAGAGGTTTCCAAGCTGAGCCATGCTGGCTCAGGAATTCTGGGAGTTGAAGTCCACGAGTCATAAAAGAGCCAAGGTTGCCTACCCCTGGCCTAGGTTCTTCTGCTCAAGCAGGGGGTTGGACTAGAAGACCTCCAAGGTCCCTTCCAGCTCTATTCTATTCTAAATTTGCCTGTTCAGAGATTGCACACCATCATGCCCTTCCAACGTGGCTTTCAGAGTTATTTCACAGCAGGATTTCCACTTTCTGATCGATCGGCTGTTTCTTTTCACTACCAGTTAAATTCAACTGCTGCCCCAGTCAGCTCTTTCACGTAGACGTTCAGCTTCCATCATCCCCAGCCGTCCTCTGATTTAGGGCAGGAATAATAAATTATAATGGAGGAAGTGGTGGCCTTCCACCTTTGTGCAAGAAAATGGCAGCAGTGATTCTGCTTGCCCTTGTCTTGTCTTTCAGATTGGACCTGGGCTGGGGGAAGGAGAAGGCCCTAGAAATGCAGAGTTTACACATAGTAATACAGGTAGTCCTTTACTTATGACCGCCACTGAGTTTTTGAGTGAGACATTTGTTAAGTGAGTTTTGCCCCCATTTTACGACCTTCCTTGCCTCAGTTCTTAAGCGAATCCCTGCAGTTGACTTTGCTTGCCAGAAGGTCGTAAAAGGGAATCGCGTGACCCTGGGACGCTGCAGCCGTCATAAATAGGAGTCAGTTGCCCAGTGTCCGAATTTTAATCACGTGACCAAGGGGGAGGCTGCAGCGGCCATAACTGAGAAATGGTCATAAGTCATTGTTAGCGTGTCGTAGCTTTGGACGGTCACTAAAGGAACTGCTGTAAGTCGAGGACTCTCTGTAACAGTAACTTATGTAAATGAGAATAAAAGATCCATTATAGGGAAGAGAAGGCAGAAGCCAGTTAAAAGCATTGTGGGATCCATTCAGTGAGAAGGAATTTTAGGGCAAAAAGTTTGGAGCCCTGATAGACGAGCCCCCCAAGATGCCAGGGCCACAGGCAGCCCCCATCCCTCCCCTTGCAGCCAGCCAGCCCTGGAGAATCGCTTTCCTACCAGCATCTTCCTTCCTATCCTTCCTTCCTTCCCTCCTTTTCT
The DNA here is from genome assembly GCF_001527695.2 of Protobothrops mucrosquamatus. NCBI lineage: Eukaryota > Metazoa > Chordata > Lepidosauria > Squamata > Viperidae > Protobothrops > Protobothrops mucrosquamatus. Next base: position 300,471 of record NW_015386192.1, on the reverse strand, counting down.
TTCCTTCATCTTCCTTCCTTCCTTCCTTCCTTCCTTCCTTCCTTCCTTCCTTCCTTCCTTCCTTCCTTCCTTCCTTCCTTCCTTCCTTCCTTCCTTCCTTCCTTTTCTTCCCTTCATCTCCTTCCTTCCTTATTTATTTATTTCTCTTTTTCTTTCTTTCCTTCCTTCTTTCCTTCCTTTCTTCCCTTCATCTTCCTTCCTTATTTATTTAATTCTCTTTTCCCTTCCTTCCTTCCTTTTCTTCCCTTCATCTCCTTCCTTCCTTCCTTCCTTATTTATTTCTCTTTTTCCTTCCTTCCTTTTCTTCCCTTCCTCTCCTTCCTTCCTTCCTTCCTTCCTTCCTTCCTTCCTTCCTTCCTTCCTTTCTTTCTTTCTTTTTCCTTTCTTCCTTCTCTTCATCTCCTTCCTGCCTTCCTTCCTTCTTTTTCTTCTCTCTCTCTCTCTCTCTCTCTCTCTCTTTCTTTCTTTTCTTCCTTCCTTTCCCTCAGTCCCACCAGCATGCGATAGAAAACCCCGGTCATTTCCTGGCAGGGGTCTTAAGGGCAACTCCAAGGCTGCCTTCAAAAGGAAGTTGGCGCTTAGGCTTCTTTGAAGATAATCACTTCCACCCAATACCCCAATTGCTGATTGCTGAATTTTGCCAGTCAAGTGACAGTCCAAGCTCTTTTTCTCCCATCACCTTCCAAACCTTTTCATCCTTGTCCTTTCCGCATCTTTTTCTTTTGGGATGCTTTTCTTTCTCTTTGCTTTTACAACTCCATGGCCACATCGTTTCCCCACTTCCCACCCACCTGGCTTTCGGCTACTTAGCAGCCCGGCATCCCTTTGGCGCCATCTTTCCTCCGCTGAAATGACTCGGCACCGGGAACCTTCCCCTCTTCTGTTGATCTCTGTTTTTCCTGAGCCTGGGGTAACTCCCTCCGGCCGCGTGGTTGTTGCCGGACGTGTGGCGACAGCTGTCACTAACGTTCCCTCTCCCGCAGATACGGGTTTGGAGTGTCCCGTGTGCAAAGAAGACTACACTGTGGCGGAGCAGGTCCGGCAACTCCCGTGCAATCACTATTTCCATAGCAGCTGCATTGTGCCATGGCTGGAACTGGTAAGTCTCTGCTTGGGCTTGGACAGTGGGGAGTGGGGGGAGCGTTGTCCCTGTCTTTAGGTCAGGAAATCTCAGGCACCACCACAGGAGATGTAGCTGGACCACTAGGAGCCCACAAGAAGAGAACATCCTCCCTCCAGAAGGCATTTGGTTTTGGCGCCTCTGGAGCTCCGAATGGGCAGATGGCAACAGTGGTGTGATCGGTCACATCCTCCATCTCAAGAGCCAGTCGGCTGTGCTCTGCGCAAGGCACACTCGGAGCATTTGTGGCACAGTGGTTAAGAATGCAGTATTGCAGGCTGACTCTGCCCACTGCCAGCAGTTCGATCCTGACTGGCTCAAGGTTGACTCAGCCTTCCGTCCTTCTGAGGTTGGTAAAATGAGGACCCAGATTGTTGGGGGGGAAAGGCTGAGTCTGTAAACCGCTTAGAGGGGGCTGTAAAGCACTGTGAAGCGGTATATAAGTATAAGTGCTGTTGTTATTCTGTTCTGTTCTGTTCTATTATTCCATTCCATTCTATTCTTTTTATTCTATTCTGTTATTCTATTCTATTATTCTGTTTTATTCTATTCTATTCTTCTATTATTTTATTCTGTTATTCTATTCTATTCCATTCCATTCCATTCCATATTTTCTATTCTATTCTATTCTATTCTATTCTATTCTATTCTATTCTATTCTATTCTATTATATTATATTATATTATTCCACTCCATTCCATTCCATTCCTATTTTATTCTATTATTCTATTCTATTCTGTTATTCTATTCTATTATTCTGTTTTATTCTATTCTATTCTTCTATTATTTTATTCTGTTTCATTCCATTCTATTCTATTCCTATTTTATTCTATTGTTATTCTATTCTATTCTATTATTCTATTCTATTCTGTTCTATTCTGTTATTCTGTTCTGTTCTATTATTCTATTCTATTCGCACGGGGGCGCCTGTCGCTGACACGCATGCTTGTTTTCGCCTCCTTTGCCAGCACGACACGTGTCCCGTGTGCCGGAAGAGTTTGAATGGGGAGGACTCCGCCCAGCGAGCCCCGAACACGGAGGCCTCCACCAGCAACTCCTTTAGCAGCCCAGGCCACCTGCATGACCGATGGACTTTCTGAGGCCTCCCCAGGGCCGGCGGGAGAGAGAAGGGCAGCTGAAGCCTGTGGCACTCTTGACTACAGTTGTAAATTGTACGATAACTCAACTACACAAGCAAGTAGCAAGAAGAGAGGAAGCGGGCCCAAGCAGCATTCACACACACCCCATCGAAGCCTGCCCTCCCCCTTTCTGAAAAGCGGTCCCCGAGGAACCATTTCTTGAACCTCCAGGTCTGTAGGGGCTACTTGCAGGGGTGGGAGTGGCGTCCATTAAAGCGTGTGGACCTTCTCCTCCGATAGCTGTACTAATTGCTGGCTGGCTGTCCACGTAACACCCTTACCTGGAAGTGGATCGGGAAGACAAAACTCGGAAGGAGCCCGGAGTCGGAAGGCCTGCAGGGACGTGGCTCTCTGCAGTGCCTTAGGCGTGGCATTGTTTGGAGGGGCCTGTTTGGTGGGGCTTTCTTTGCATTTGATGTCTTGGGGTTCAGAAGGGGGGGAGGAGAAGGAAAGCCCCCCCCCCACACCTACTGTCCCCACTCCAGGTTTCTGTGGAAGCAAACATGATGCTAGCCTGTGCGAGGCAGGTCTGGATTCCTTTGCTTGAACTGAGTTATCCACTTGCCTGCCACGCGAGGCCCAGTTTCCTCCGGGCTGTCAAACGGACTCATTTGTCTTTCACAGCAAAAGTGGCATCGCCAGGTATTCCTCTATATTGAAAATGCGAATACCAATTGTTGAAGTATCAGGAAGAACGGCTCGTCTCCTTATTTTTTTTTCCCTTCAACTTCTATATTTACACCACCCTTCTTTTCTCCTCGGCTTTTAAATCCTCTCGATCATGTCTGGAATTTCCTTTATACCCCACCAGCCCTGGGGGGGGGGAAAAAAAACACCTCTCGCTGAAAAGCCAGATCAATGTCTCACTTTCAAGTGGAGAGGAAAGGCGGGGTGGGGGCGGGCAGGTGAGTTAGCCAGGTCAGGATGCAAAGAGAACAAAGATTTAAAAAAACAACAACCCACCTCCCTCCCCCCCTTCCACACACACACACACACTACAAGGAAAGAAAGAGTGGTGGGCGCCGTTGTAAAAATGTGCCTGGGAGTTGATGCTAAAACTTGCTATTGAATAAAGTCTTTAATAAGAAACCAGACAGTGAAGGTCATTTTTGGCCGGGCATTTGAACCGAGACGTGTAGGACAGGCTGGCTCGTGGAGGCTGGGAATCGGAGTGGCAGCGTTGCCCACCCTGGCAGCCCCAGGCCCAGCACTGTTAGAAGCCCCACAGCTTGGGGCCAAAGGGCCTCTAAGACCATGGAAAAGTTGCAAGATCCTTGGTGGCCCCAGAATCCTTCCCAAATCTTGGCACCCGTGGAGGTTTCTCTCCAGAACAAGCCAGTCCAGAAAGATGAAGAGAAACTGGCAGAGATAGCTGCCCAACTACCCCTTCCAAGTCCTCCTTCCATTTGGCTGCAGGCTTCATCGGTTGCCCAGGGCTGCTGTTGAGAACCGGAGGGCCTGGCTGGACATTGGGAGACTGCAATTCCCGTTATTCTGCATTGGCTGAGGTTGATGGGAGTTGGAGTCCAGCCACAGACTCCTCCTTCACTTCTGATTATGACTGTGGAGAGGAAGGGTGTCTTCACTTCCGTTTCTGTTGTTCTGTGCTGCCTTGGCTTGAGGCAGCCAAAGATCGTGATCCCTCAAGAGTTTGTTAACTGGATTTGGAACACCCACTTTTTGGAACGCTCACCCTGCCTTTTGCTAACACCGGGCAGCTGGCGCTTAACCCTCTTCCACACAACGCTTTTAAAAAAAAAAGAAGGGAGAGCAACTTTCCCATTTTATAAAATCCACGTTTTCATTAGAACAATTTTTCAGAAATTCAGGTGGATCGTGATCAGGAGGGGGACGCCATATCCCAAGATTTGTGTGAAAAACAGACACAACAGCCTCTTTTTGGGGGGGGGGGGGGAAACCAATTTAACAATATGCCTGGTTTCGGAAATGGGCACGCCAAGCCAAAGGAGACCCCAATCCCCGTAGCTTGTTCAGTGCTCGCTGTCTCCGGCGAGCTGCGCGGGACGAAAACCACGGTTATCTCCGCTTTCTCTTGAAGTAAAAGTCCAGCAAGATTTGCAACAGGCAGTTCCAACAGCGGCTTCTGGTGCAGTGTTGCAGCATTGCAGATGCCAGACTGAACCCCCAATCTTCCTCTGGGGAAAGGGGGGGTTTAAAAAGCATCTGGAATAAAGGATTTCCATGTGGGGATTTCCTGCACGGTGAAAGGAGACCCATTTAAAAATCCGCAGGCCTGTTTTCTTCTGTCCACAAATCTTTTAGGCCAGCGTGGCTTTTGATCTACCTGAATAATCAGTCTTGGAGACATTTAGATAGCGCATATCTAAATACACGGAAGGGGAGAGAGACGGCCGTGCTTTCTGGTTCCCAAAATGCAAAGAGATGCTGCCTTAAGATTTTGGAGCCGTTCTTGCGGACCGGCCCGAACGTCTGTGGTCCTAAAAGTGATTGGCACAGAAAAAAAAGCACAGCTCCCCTTCTGGGTTTTATCCCACAGATGCTGGGCAAAGAGTCTTTGTTCCCCCGGACTCGTTTTACTCCTCTTTCTCGTCTTCTCCAGGCTTTTTGTGCGCAAAAAATCCAATCTGAGGTTGGGGTGAGAGAAGGAAGCAGAAAACAAAGGTTATTTATACACTGCAGAGAATTGGAGGTTTAAAAATCTTAAGTTTCAGTTCTGAAGTTTCCAAATCCAACTGCAACTAAACCTAGTGTTTTGTTTCCTTTTTCGAGCAGCTAAGTGGGAAAATGTTCGTGAATGATCTGCTAAGAAACGTTTTTACTCCCACTCTTAGGCATTTCCCACATTCTCTCAAATTCAGACTCTTCTTTTTTCAGGGACCTGTGGTAAATTAAGGGCACAATTAATACAGGTAGTCCTCCACTTAACAACAGTTCGTTTAGTGACCGTCTGAAGTTACAACGCCGCTGAAAAAGTGACTCAGGACCGTTTTTCACACGTCGCGTCCCTTGCAGCCTCCCCAGGGTCAGGCGCTTGGCAATTGACTCACGTTTACGACAGTTGCCATGTCTCGGCGATCCCCCTTTTGTGACCTGAGAAGCCCAGTCAATGGAACTGGATTCACTTAACAACCGTGTTACTAATTTAACAACTGCAGTGATTCACTTAACAACTGGGGCATGAAAGTTTGTAAAACGGGGCAAAATTCACTTAACAAATGTCTCAATCAGAGAAATTTGGAGTGCCGTTGTGGCCGTAAGCCGAGGACAGGCACAACCATTTGTCACTTTAGTGTGTTGAAAGTCACAACAGCGCTGTATTCACAACAGCCCCTTCCTCAGTGCAAAAATTGCAATTTCAGCAGAAGAACTTGTGGGGGAGGGGGCTTCTGGGAGCCAGAGCTGGCACCATGCTTCCCAAGGTGAGAGGCTGAGCCGAAAACTGAATTTGATACGACATGACTTAATTTCAATAAAACGGTAATCTGTAATGTTAAGAAATAAATTTCAACCTAAAGTAAATGCAACGAGTATGATTAATTCATCCTGATCTACTTAATAGCTTTCAATCCTCCTGTCAATGCTCCTTATAATTTTCAACGGTTGTCCTAGCTGGGAGGCAGATAGGATAATTTATGCCTTTGCAGAGTCAATTACAGACTTGAGGGGTCTTTTAAGATCATCTAGTCCAGTGACCCCCAACCTTTTGGGCACCAGGGATTGGTTCCATGGAGAAAGGTTTTTCCACGGACCAGAGAGTGCGTGGTTTTGCATGCTGCCTGCATCCCACGGATGGGGCTTCGCTTCTTTGCGTGGACCGGTTTTTGGCATGCTACGGACCGGTGCTGGTCCATGGACCGGGGATTGGGGACCCCTGATCTAGTCAACCCCCCCACACATACTGAATACAGGAATCCAAATTCAAGCATCCCCAGGAGATACATGGATCCCACCAAATTCTTTTTTTTTAAGAACACTTTGTTGATTTTTTTTAGTTTTACATTTAAATATTTGAAAAGCAATCTGGCAGCTGAGTTAGTCAATAATTCAATAACATACAAATATCTTTAGTACAGATCTCAAACTATTACATTAAATATTTCCTCTCTTTTCCCCTTGGTATTTACTGTCTCATATTTAAATTAGTACAATTCTTTTCATATCGATTAAATAAAAATAACTTTCTTACATTTATCAATACTTTTTAGTTTATACATATCCTAGTTGTTTTAACATTCAATCTTTTTATTTAGACAATCAATGTCCTGGTTAGTTTTTCCCAATTTTTAGTTTTTCATTAATATTTAAATCTAATGTTTAATATTTATAATTTCCAAGTTCTAAATTACAATTCATCACAAGATCTAATGTTCAGGATGTACGTCTTATCTATTTGAATTCTCACCATCTTACACCAACTAATTAATAATACAATATAATATTCTTATGGATCCCACCCAATTCTTACCTTCCATAAAAAGATGATGACCAGGGTTAGAAGCAGGAGGCCGCCAAGGATGCTGCCAATCAGAATCCAGAGGGAAAGAGGGACCAGTTTGGACTGGATAATCTCCAAGAGAACCTGCAGGGAGATCAAACTCCTGAGAAGACCGTGATTCTGAAGGCCTTAGAACAGGGGTCGGCAACCTTAAGCACTCAAAGAGCACACTTGGACCGGTTTCCCACAGAAAAGAAAACACTGGGAGCCACAAAACCTGCGCGCGCACGCACAAGGGGGAGGGCTTGATTGAAGAGTTTAATTAAAAAGAAATAGACGCTGGTGTGCATGAGTTCTCTCTCTTTCTCTCTCTCTCTGTCTCCCTCCCTCTCTCTCCCTCTCTCTCATCTGCTCACCTGGCAAGCTGGCTTCACACTGTTCTCCGACAAGCTGACATACATTCTTATTGGGCTGGCTCTCTCCTGCCCTTGGTCTGCCAGTCCTCTTCCCTCACTCAGTGTGTGTGTGTGTGTGTGTGTGTGTGTGTGTGTGTGTGTGTGTGTGAGAGAGAGAGAGAGAGAGAGAGAGAGAGAGAGAGAGAGAGATATGCTGTTTTCTGCTTTCTGCTGCTTCCTGCTTCGACGCAGCAAAGGCAAGAGCCCCGCCCAATAAGCTTGTCAGCTTGTCGGAGAATAGCGTGAGGCCACTCTTTTTTACACAGAGAGAGGGGGGGGGAAGCGCAAGTGCCTCTGTCGCTGTCTCTGCAAATGGCGGAGGAGGCTGGGAGCCGCAGGAGAAGGCTCAAAGAGCCACATGCGGCTCCAGAGCCACGGGTTGCCGACCCATGCCTTAGAAGGTTAACATGGCCGTCCTGCATAATCTCATATTCTGGTAACAAAACACTGGAACATACCAATCACCCCCAGCTTGGAGGAAGCATCACGGGGTCCACTCTGCCAAGGACACCACAACCTTCCCATTGCTATGGTAGGGCAGGGGTGGACATATACTGGTCCTCACCCTGGTGGCCTCGGGGAGATGCCTTCACTGCCCTTCTCTACGTCCGTCTTACGATGCAGTGCCAGAACCAGACAAAGCTCAAGGTGGCCTCTGGCCAAATAAATGAAATTTTTGGATGGATTTATTGAAGATCATTTTTTCCTTTCATTCACTTTAGTAATACGCCTAGTCCTTGCAACAGTTCATGTAGTGACCGTTCAAAGTTACAACGGCACTGAAAAAAGTGACTTATGACTGATTTTCACACTTAACAACTGTTGCAGCATCCCACCCCCGGTCACGTGATCAAAATTCAGCCGTTTGGCCACTGGTTCGTGTTTATGATGGTTGCTGCGTCCCGGGGATCTCCTTTCATGACTTTCTGACATGCAAGGGGGAAGCCTGATTCACTTCACAACTGCAGTGGTTCACTTAACAACCATGGGAAGAAAAGTCGCAAAATGAGGCAAAACTCACTTAACAAATGTTTTGCTTAGCAACATAAATTTTTGCCTCAATTATGATCGTTAAGTCGAGAACCCCCTGTAATACTAACAGTTAATTAAAAGGCAGTGAAAGAGATGTATTTTGCTAGTTAACATCATGGCTTTTAATTTCTTTCAGTTTATTTTTTTTGGATAAACTATTTCATGGAATATTGACCACCATGTGTCCTTGAACTGAGGTTGAATGATGGTTTAAGATGGAATTATATAAATAGACACTAAACCACTAATTTTCCCGAGGGGCTGCATGAGAAACTGGGACTGTTATGGAGGGCTGATGATGATGCCCTGCCCCCCCATGCCATGGACCAAACTGGGATCACCCGTGGACTGTAAAACGCCTTAGTCTGCACTAAACAAAACCTTTAAAAATAAAATTTCTACAAATGGTCCTTGAGTTATGACGATAATGGAGCCTGCTCATCACGGTCATATGTCCTGATGATCATAAGTCACTCACCTGACTGACCTGATTTTACAAGCTTTTTGTCGCAGTCATTACACAAACCAATGGTTTGCTACGGGCCGGGTTCTATCAAAACTCGCGAAACGTGTTGTGACCCCAGGATTTTGCTGAGCACCCAAAGTGCAGTCATACAAACGTGGGGAGGGGCGTGCAGCCATCAGAACTTCAAATCTGGGTCGTAAGTACCCGAGGAGAGTCTGTCATAACTTTGAATGGTCGTAAGCAACCGGTCGTATGTCGAGGATTTAAGATGATTAACCATCTTTAATCCTCGATGAAACTTTAACTAACCTTTGATTAACCTTTAATGAAGAACTAAGATGGCCCGGAGAGAAAAACATATGAAGAACGGTTGCAGGAAGTGGGTATGGCTGGTCTAGAGAAAAGAAGGACCAGGGGGGCAGTTAACCTTGAGTCCTTGTGCAGCCTCACACACACACACACACACACACACACACACACACACACACACACACCATCTGTTTGTTTCCAAGGGAAGGCAAGACTATGATAAAGTAGTCAACTTGAACCTTCCACATCTGGATCTGGCTGCTTACGTGGTGGACACGAGGCCCTGTGTCAGTCCCGTCTCTTACCTCCCGCTGGTGGGCGGCTTTTGGTAGGAGAAACAGGTTGTTCTCTTCGTGAACGCTCAGGGTGATGCTGCTGACGATCTTCACCGACTTGAACTTAGCCTAGATCAGTAATGGCAAACCTTTTAGAGACCGAGTGCCCAAACCACAACCCAAAGCCCACTTATTTATTGCAAAGTGCCAGGGCCGCATCAGCATTGTGGTGCCCTGGGGGGGGGGCAGGGAGGCGCCTCTTGAGTGTCGCCTCTGGCATGGAAAAACCAGGGGTGCAAAAATGGGCCACCGTGCTGCAAGGCACAAAAACGGCCACCACCGCGCCGTGGGGTGCAGATACAAGGCGCTGCACCACGCAAGAACGGGGCAGGGCTAGTGAGTATCACGCAGGCACTAGCTCTGCCCCATTTGCAGCGTGTGCATGCTCGCGGCCCTGTGCGCGCATGCATGCATGTAAAATGCTTCCCCCTCCCTTTTCTTCCAGTCCACCAATTGACAATGGTTTGTGACCTCTGCTCTACCACCTCTATTCAAGCTTGCTAGTCGGCCGCTTCGCCTCCTTTGTGCTGGGCGGGGCTCCTGCTCCGGGCGGCAGTGGCGGCCTGCTGCTAGCAGTGTTGGCACGCGTGCCATCAGAGAGGGCTCTGAGTGCCGCCTCTGGCACATGTGCCATAGATTCGCCACCACTGGCCTAGATCCACAAAATTAACTGTGATGAAGGTTCCACAAAATTAAGGGTGCGTCCTTATCTTTTTAAAAAAGGATTCACAATGGTGAGGGTGTGTGTGTGTGTGTGTGTGGGGAGGGTATGTGAGGGTGCAAAGGAAGGTGTGCAGGAGGTGCAGTGAGGATTGAGGCTGAGGGTCCTTGGGTGGGGGAGCCTTGCCCCCCCCCAGTGACATGACTTTTCCTGCTGGCTTGCCTATTGACCTTTTGGGGAAGTCAGCAGAGAAGGTCACAAGTGACGATCGCAGGATTGTGGGGTGCTTGGCAACTGGTTGTATGTATGCATGGACTGACAAGCATCTGATCCAAGATGGTCCAAGAAGAGCGATAAAAAATGAGACCGTGCACTCAATTTCAAAACGATGGCACTCAAAACTATTGAATGCAATGATACAATAACATGAAGAAGGATATAAAAACCCTTAAACCAGCGGTCCCCAATCTTTATGGCCGGAACTGGCCTACCCCTCGTCACATGAGTTGAGCTGTATGTGCACGCCAGCTTGCCACTCACACAAATTGATTTGCGTGCGTGTGCGTGCCAGCTCACTGCTTGCACAAGTCGAGCGTGCACCCATGCGCGCTGGCCCACCCCTTGCACGGCCTGGTTCTAAACAGGCCAGGGCCCGGTAGTAAACTGGCCCAGGGGTTGAGGACCCCTGCCTTAAACTAAAATCCAATGAAACATTCCTTGCAGCAGACTGTTCCCCCCCCCTCTCCCCCCATGGGACCACACTACCCGATTCCATTTTCTCTGTATTCTTTTCTTTTCGCTATGACTCTTTACACAACACCCTGCGCTTTGCTTACAGGAGTTTATACACTGAACCCCGACTAGCTAAGGCGAGGCACACCTCAGTTTGCTGAGTTTGCCCAACATACGAAAACCACAAGCTGTGCTAATCAGGACACAGTTGGTGAGATAGAAAATTCCTCCCTTGCTTCACATACACAGACACACTCAAACACACACGCGACAGGAGACACTGGCAGCACTCACCTTCCGGAAGAACTCATTCCGGACAGCTCTGAGTAAGTGGACGGTCACTTCGGAGCTCCTCTCGAGCCGCTGCAGCTGGCAAGTCACCACTTGACAGCCGGCGTTGGTGCAGTTCTGCAGGGGAGGAAGAGCACCGGGGCTTTATCCTGACTCTCCTCGAAAAAAATGTGATTTCTGGGCTCATGGAACATGCCAGGCCCAAAGAAAAACGAACAGATTCTGGCTTAGGGATGGTTTTCTTCACCTAACATGTTATTGCTGGATTCCCCCAACATACCAAATCAGAAAGAAAGGCAGGGAAGTCTGATTCGGTCCGAACTCTACTCCAGGTCATTTCATGGGGAGGTTCGCCATGAGTTTCCTTGGCAGTAGCGGTTGGATCCTGCCTTCTTTGGGATGACTTCTTTGGAATATGACAGTGATGGCGAACCTTTTAGAGACTGAGTGCCCCAAAACTGGCCCTGCTTCCGCCCCCACCCTGCCTACCCGCAGGGCCACTCACCGCCTCCAGAGCCCACCACAGATCGCCCAGCAGCGCCATGGCAGCCACACCCTCTGCCCGCACCCCGCAGCATCAACTGTGCGCAATGGGGCATGAGGGCAGAGTCTTGTCTATGCTGCCTGGCTGCCATGTCCTTGGCTGTGCTGCACCACGTGGGCCACGCTCGGGGGCGACTCTCCTTCAGGGGGACTGCTGGTGAGGAGGGGGTCATGGGGGGAGGCGAGGCTGGGGCAACAGCATGTGTGCCCACAGAGAGGGCTCTGAGTGCCGCCTCTGGTACGCGTGCCATAGGTTCGACACCACTGGAATATAACATAGGAAGAACGGTTGCAGGAACTGGATATAGCCAGTCTAGAGAAAATTTCTGGACTCTCTCTCTCTCTCTCTCTCTCTCTCTCTCTCTCTCTCTCTCTCTCTCTCTCTCTGTGTGTGTGTGTGTGTGTGACTAGGTAGCAGTATTCTAACATTTGAGGGGCTGCCACAAAGAGGAGGAGGGGTCCTTTTTTTTTTGTATCATGGTGACCAAAACTGGATGCAGTATTCCAAGTGTGGTAAGAAGATCATACTACCGGTATGATTTGACAATTAAATCCCAATCTTGGTTTGTTTTGGGCCAGTTCAACTCACGATCTCCCAGTTTCTTGGACCAGCATCTTAACCACTGGACCAAACTGACTCTCTTATACAGAATACAGAATAACAGTTGGAAGGGACTTTGTAGGTCATCTAGGCCAACCCCCTGCTCAAGCAGGCGCCCCTGTACCATTTCTGACAAGTCTTCTTGAAAGCTTCCAATGAAAGCTTCCAGGGATGAATCACCCACAACTTCTGGAGGCAAGTCCTTCCACTGGTTAATTGTTCTCACTGTTAGGGATTTTCTCCTTAATTCCAGGTTGCTTCTCTCCTTGATTAGTTTCCATCCGTTGCTTCTTGTCTTGGGAAAATAAGTTGACTCTCTCTCCTCTCTGTGGTAGCCCTTCAACTACTAGAACACTGCTATTAGGTCACCCCTGCTTCTTCTCTTCACTAGACTAGCCATGCCTTCATATGTTTTAGCCTCCAGTCCCATAATCATCTTTGTTGCTGTTCTCTGACCTCTTTCTAGGATATCAACATCTTTTTTATAGTGTGGTGACCAAAACTGAATGCAGTATTCTAGGTGTGGTCTTACTACGGCTTTATAGAGTGGTATTACTACCTCATGTGAATCCCCCTGTTAATGCAACCTAGAATTGCATTGGCTTTTTTGGCTGCCACCGCACACTATTGGCTCGTATTTAATTGATTGTCCACTAGGACTCCAAGATCCCTCTCACAATTACTGCTACTAAGCCAGGTTTCACCTAATCTGTACATGTACTTTTGGTTTTGTTTGCCTAAATGTAAGACTTTACTTTTTTCTATGTTGAATTTCATTTTGTTAGATAGGGCCCAGCATTCAAGTTGTCAAGATCCCTCTGGATCTTGAGCCTATCTAAAGTAATGGCTATTCCTGGTATCTTAGTATCATCTGCAAATTGATGAATTCCCCTTCTATTCCCTCATCTAAGTCATTTATGAAGATATTGAAGAGTTCTGGGCCTAAGACGGAACCTCGTGGTATCCTATTGCTTACTTCCCTCCATGCAGACGTAGTACCATTAAGGACTACTCGTTGAGTATGGTTTGTCAGCAGTTACAAATCCATTTGAAGATAATGCTGTCTATCCCATTTTTTTCTAGCTTACCAAGAAGTAGATTGTAGTTTACTTTGTCGAATGCCTTGCTGAAGTCTAAATATACTACGTCCACAGCATTTTGCTGGTCTACTAATTTAGTTACTTTGTCAAAGAATGAAATAAGATTGGTTTAGCATGATCTGTTTTTAACAAACCCAGGCTGACTTTTAGTTATTACTTTACTCATTTCTAGATGTTCACAGATCTGTTTTTTTATTGTCTTTTCCAGTATCTTCCCGGGTATTGTTAGGCGGATTGGTCTATAATTTCCTGAGTATGTTTTTTTCCCTTTTTTGAAGATGGGAACCACATCAGCTCTTTTCCAGTCCTCAGGTAATTCCCCAGTGCTCCAGGATTTTTGAAAGATACTGTGCAATGGTTCTGAGATGACATCTGCCAGCTGAACATGTGAACTTACCACTCTGTCTGTGTGTGCCAATTCTTCTGGGTATACTGGAATCACACTGCTAGCTGCTTCAAACTCGGTATGATTTGGCAAGCTGCAGGTCATCTTAGAGTTAAAAGAATAAAGCATCAAATTGCTGTTTGGATTGTAATTTCCCCAAAAAGTTTAGTGGCAATTCGACCACAGTCAACTCACCGTAGGACAACTTGCTGCGGGATACGTAAGAGTTACGCTAATATCAAAGGAATGGCGGGATAGAATCATTAAAGAAAGGATGCAAATGGAGGGACAGAATGAAATGTGAATGACAAAAATTAAAATAGGTTGTTATATATTTTAAATAATTAAATCGAATTGTTAAATTGTCCTGCGGCGAGTTAGTCATGGTGAGTTGTCTGCAACGAGTTGTCCCGTTCTGAGTTAAGCGTGGGCTATTTTTCTAATGTTTCAACATAATTTTCTGGAAACTGTTTCTAATTCAGAATTATTTCAAAAATGCAAGATGTTGTGAGCAGCCAGATTGGACCCTGACTCCTTTTTTTTTTTAAATTGAGGGCTAAAGAAAAAGAAAGCACGGCTAGGGAATTCTGGGAGCTGAAGTCCAGACATCTTCCAGCTGGCAAGGTTGAGAAACATGGGTTTAGGAGTTGTGGGTCCTCTGGGAAGAGAGCCGTTGTGTCCTGGGAACTTGTGCATGAGTGAAGCCAAGCCACTTACTGTCATGTGTCTGATTAACGAAACACTTAAAAGGACTTTCAGGCATATTTTTATCCTAAAAGCATTTATTAAGGTTACAGAGATGTCAGTACGGCATGGTGGAAATGCTTAGATCTGAGATTCTTTTCCGTTGCACATACATTCCAGGCATTTTTCCCTCCCCTATTTTGAGGTCATGGTTCACATATTCCAATTAACTTGGAAGATGTGATTTACTTCCAGTTTCTTTTTCCCCGGGCTTTCCATATTCTCCTCCCCTTTCCCTGTTGCCTGATTTAACTATAAAAATACCAGACAGTTCTGCATATTGTCAAAGCAAGAATATACAGTATTTGCAGCGTTGACACTTACATTATCAGCAAGGATGCGAGTCACCCAGAGGAATTCCCTCCCTTGATAGCCAGTGGCAGGAAGCGCCATCAGGAGCGAGAGATCGGTCACAGCGTAACAGGCAAGATTTTGTATCTGCAAGGACAAGAAAACCAAAGATTTAAATTTTTAAAAAATGGGGACGTAAACAACTGCAGGTCCCACATACGAAGAAATGTTATTTCGCGGGATCCAACAAGCGAGCCTTTCCCCTTAAACTCCGCTGAAGATGTTACCTAGCCTGGTAACAAAACGTTTGGAAACCAACCCACAAGCTCGGAGAACGAATGTCCACCCTCAGGGCCTTTTCTGCTGCAGCACCTGCCCGGTGGAGCATCCTCCCATCCCCACCACCACCCTGAGGTCACACTGGCCCATCCTTGCTGGTCTTCCAGAAGGGCCTGGAAGCTTTGCCACGTGGCCAGGGCCTCTGATGTGGAGGGGCTGTATTGCTAGAGAAACTGGTTGCCCTCTCCCACAGCTCAGGTTTTTCAATGGTTTTTGGTGATCTACCAAATAAATAAATAAAACAGGTCAACTGCTTCTTTAGAGCAGAGGTCCCCAACCTTTGGGGCACCAGGGACCGGTTCCGTGGAGAGAGGTTTTTCCACGGAACGGAGGGTGTGTGGTTTTGTGTGCTGCCTGCATCCCACGGATGGGGCTTTGCTTGTTTGTGCGGACCGGTTGCTGGCATGCCGTGGCCCGGTACTGATCCACGCACCGGCGGTTGGGGACCCCTGCTTTAGAGCAGGGCTTTTCAACCAGTGGTACAGGTACCACCTGGGGTACATTGGCACCTGGCAGGTGGTACATGACCATCCTAGAAAAGTGGTAGCAGGGGAGGGGAATGAGCTGAACCAGTGGCAGCACCGCACAAGCCTGAGCGAAAGACGGCTGGAGCTGCAGGGCTGTCAGGGCTCAGCGGAAGTGCCAGGATCAGCGCCAGGCTCCAGCTGGAGCTTGGCACTGATCCTGGCGCTTCTGCTGAGCCCAGAAGAAGGACCAATCAGCTGGAAAGCAGCATTGATCCTGGTGCTTCTGCTGAGCCCAGAAGAAGCGCCAATCAGCTGGAATGTTGCAGCATCTCCAGGGTCTTGTGATTTACATTCAGATGCTTGGCAACTGATTCATATTTATGACAGTCAGTGTCCCAGGGTCATGTGAAGTGACCAAAACCTGCTGCAACCACCCAGCAGACGGGGGGGGGGGGGGAATAAAAACCAAACACCCCCCCACCCCAGCCCCGCTACCAATCCTCAACAGAAACGCTCACAACAATGGAAACCTCGGACAGGAGGAAGAGCACCGCCGGGCGGGCAGGCAGGTGTCTTGCTGGGCTGTGGCTTGGGGGGCACCTTTTTCAGTGCCATTGTAACTTCGAACAGTCACTAAGCGAACTGTTGTAAGTTGAGGACTACCTGTACTTTATCACTTTTTTTCTTTTTTTGGGGGGGGTGATCAAGTTTTTGACCCCTTGCTAGGCGACTGGTGGTCCTCGGATGTTGCCATATCCTAAAAGTGGTACCATGGGTTGAAAAGCCTTGCTTTAGAGCATTCAAATCCCCACTTGGAGTCAGCAGCATGGAGGCCGAATGGGACAACCACAGTCAATTCACCGCGGGACAACTCACTACAGGAAAATGCAACAATTCAATTTAGTCATTTCAAATAATTTAAAAATTATTTTGATTTTTCTCATTCATATTTTATTTTGCCCCTCCCTTGGCATCCTTTCTTTTAATGATTCTATGCGACTATTTCTTTGCTATTAGTATGTGGTGAGTTGGCCCTGGAGAGTTGAAAGGGGTAGAACCTGCTGGGTCCTGCACCCCCAACCCCCCCACAGCCCCCAACCACCCAAAGTGTTAAACCAAAGTTGGCAATTCCTCCCGGTATCTTGCTCCTTCTTTTCCACATCTTTACTTTGATGGTGGTCCGAAACTCTGGGCTCATGTCACTCGGGAAAGTCCCCACAGGGTGGACTTCGTAACGGTTCAGGGTAGACTCACTGAAAGCAAAAACAGAAAAACCTAAATCGGAGGCATCCTTTGAGTCGGAAGTTCAGAACAGTCCAACTGAGCTTCCCCAACACAAAACGATTACAGGTACAGTAGTCTTCAACGTATGACCACAATGGAGCCCCAAAGTTTCTGTGGTTAAGTGAGAAAATTTATTAAGTGAGTTTGGCCCCATTTTACGACCTTTACTTGCCACCGTTGTTAAGTGAATCGCCGTAGCTGATAAGTTAGTAACTCGGTTGTTAAGTGAATCCGGCTTCCCCGTTGATTTTGCTTGTCAAAAAGTTGCAAAAGGGGATCGCAGGACCTTGGGACGCAGCAACAGTCATAAGTCCGAGTCAGTTGCCAGGCATCTGAATTTTGATCACATGATCGAGGGGATGCCCCAAAGGTCGTAAGTGTGGGGAAACGGTCATAAGTCACTTTTTTCAGTGCCGTTGTAACTTTGAATGGCCACTAAATGGACTAGAGCAGGGGTAGGCAACCTTGGCTCTTTTATGACTCGTGGACTTCAACTCCCAGAATTCCTGAGCCAGCATGAGGGAAACTTTGGCCCCTTCATGACTTGCTGGCTCAGAAATTCTGGGAGTTGAAGTCCACGAGTCATAAAAGAGCCAAGGTTGCCTACCCCTGGACTAGAGTGTGTGCTCTTGGACACAACACGACAAATAATGAGTCAGGCTGGTGAATAAAAATCAATAAAGTAGTCATTTGTCTGCAGGCCTGACTTGCCTGGGATGTCTTTCAAATCCCTAACAGGGACACACACACATACACACACACACGGACTCACCTGGTCAGGAAGAGGTCAGGCTCATAAGAGACGAAGGCGGTGGGCTGAGCTGTGTTGTCTGCCAGCGTTTGATTCAACTCACTGCTGTCACTGCAGAGAAGAAAAGTGATTTTAATGGGTTGGAGGGAGCCCTTCTCAAGACAGGGGAAATAGGCTTTTCACAGTCAGAAGGCTCAAATGCTGAATTCCAGGTGTTCAGGGGGTGGATGTTGGGGAGGCGGCCTCCAAAGTATGGGTGGCAGAGCTGGAATTACTCGCAAGCGGGAGTGTCAGGCTCCCAAAACGAAAAACAAAACAAAACATATTGCGATTCTTCCAAGCAGATTTCTTTATTCAAACTAGTCCTCAACTTATGACTGCAGCTGAGCCCAAAAGATCTGTGGCTAAGCAAGATGGTTGCTAAGGGAGTTTTGCTCCATTTTGCAACTTTTCTTGTCACATTTGTTAAGCGAATCAGTCACTGCAATTGTTAGTCACGCGGCTGTAAAGTGAATCTGGTTTCCTTACTGACGTCGTCAGAAGGTCGCAAAAGGGGGGGGGTCACGTGACCCCGGGACTCTGCAACCATCATAAAGACAACAACAACTGACTCACAACAACTGAGTTCGTAATTGCCGTTGCTAAGTGAAACCTTCGTGAAGAGAGTTTTGCCCCGTTTTACGACTTTTCTTGCCCCGGTTGTTAAGTGAATCACTGCAGTTGTTAAATTAGGAACACGGTTGCTAAGTGAAACTGCCTTGCCCATTGACGTTGCTTGTCAGAAGGTCGCAAAAGCGGATCACGTGACCCCGGGACACTGCAACCGTCATAAATATGATGTCATGGTTCCGACAGATGAAACTCTTCAAAAGAACTTCGAGGCGTTGTTTACCTTAAAGAATCTTTATTTTGAGTAGCATAACATCGGCAGTGCATAATCAAAGCCAAAAACTGAATTCCCCTCCCGTGAGCACATAGTATCAAAGCACAATTCCCTCCTTCAATTTAACAGTCTTAAGNGGAGAAAAGGTGGCGGAACTCAAACCTGGCCACGCCCTCATCAAACCCTAGGACCGCCCCTTTAGAGAACAGGAATGCAAGTAAAATTTGGGAGGGGCTATTTCCGGTGTGGGAGGGGCTATTTCCGGTGCGGCCGGCCCGGAAAAAGGTGCCGGAACGCCGTTCCGCCGCGTTCCGGCTGAAAAAAAGCCCTGGTCTTAAGTCACATTCCCCAATTAGCTTGAAGCGCGGGCTTCCTCTCCAGTTCTCCAGCCCGGCCAATTCCTTATCAGCTCTAGTTATAATAACCTTGATTCTCACGCTAAGTTTAGTGTTGTTATGTCTGGCTGGACTCTCGTTCACATCCCCCCTCCCAGCATCATCTAATTCTAAAAGCAAAAGGTAAAAGATGGCTTCGTTTCCCTCTGTTGTCAATGCAAAAACATCCAATGTTAGCAGCGTTGACATATGAGTCAATTGCCAAGCATCTGAATTTCGATCACGTGACGGTGGGGATGCTGCAAAGGTCGTAAGTGGGAAAAACGGTCCTAAGTCACTTTTTTCAGTGTTGTACTTTTGAACGGTCACTAAACGAACAGTTGTGAGTCGAGGACTACCTGTGTTCCTTACCCGCAGACAGAATCTTGCCAAACTGAAGCAGGGCACAATCTGCATGAAGCAAATACTCGGGCTGGCCTGCTTTTTGTGGTGGCCCAAGATGGACCCCCTGGACTCAGCGGTGGGGAAAGGCAAAAATAAATGCAGAGAACTCCCTCGGATGGGGTTCAGAAGAACTGGGGGGAGGAAGGGGGGGCAGAACACACAGGTAGACCTTGGCTCACAACTGTTCGTTTAGTGACTGTTCAAAAGTACAACGACACTGAAAAAAGCATCACTTTTCTATTTCAGAAATTGTGAACACCTGCCTCCTTCCGCCATCCCTTCCACCTGTAATTTTTGTGCCACTCTCTACCTCTTCTGTGCTGGATAGTTCACAGGTAGTCCCTGACTTACAGTAGTGGCCAAAATTGTGGAAACCTTTTGGGAAAAGTGTACAGTAGAAATGCCACCTTTGGTTAATTTTCCACCCATTTTTCTTCTAATTTCTTTATAACTGTAGCCTTAATAATAATAATAATAATAATAATAATAATAATAATAATAATAATAATAATAATGATAAAGTTGGAAGGGACCTTGGGGGTCATCTGGTCCAACCCCCTGCTCAGGCAGGAAACCCTATACCATTTCAGACAAATGGCCATCCAGTCTCTTCTTAAAAACTGCCAGTGTTGGAGCATTCACAGCTTCTGGAGGCAGGTTGTTCCACTGGTTAATTGTTCTAACTGTCAGGAAGTTTCTCCTTAGTTCTAGGTTGTTTCTCTCCTTGATTAGTTTCCTTCTTCACTTAATAATACTATTTTAAATCGCTTTCTGGGCGACCAGTCAACTCTTTGCACCGTTACTTTAATTTTATTATGTTTTACAAGCTCACTCAATGAAAGAACACCAAAAAACCCCAACCAACTTGATAGCGATCACATAACACCCTGACAAATGTCCTCCTCTCAGCTTCAATACATGACATCAATCACTGGATCCTACCGTGATCTGATTGGCTCATTGCCAAAACAAGATGACACCTGATTGGCTCTCTAAACACTCATGCTCATTGGCTACAATCAGAGGAAGGAAAGCTATCTGATATCCACCTAAGCAAGTTGTGCTTCCTTTTTTCTGGTTATTTGGCTATAACGTTTCATAGAATACAGTACAGATAATTGAACAAACTTTGTTGCGTTACATTCTTGATTAAATTATCTTTCCATGGATATATAATTTTATGGTACTACTCCCAAAAAAAAGAACTGGTGTTATTAGCCATCAAACCTCAATAATACACTTTTCCCAAAAGGTTTCCACAATTTTGGCCACTACTGTCCGTCCACAACTGAGCCCAAAATATCTGCTGCTAAGTGAAACATTTGTTAAGTGAATCTTGTCCCATTTTACAACCTTCCTTGCCACAGCAGTTGAGTGACTCGCTGCAGTTGTTAAGTCAACAACACCGTTGTTAAGTGAATCTGGCTTCCCCATTGACTTTCCTTGTCAGAACGTCACATAATCTACAACCGTCATACATATGAATTGGTTGCCAAGCATCAGAATTTGGGTCACGTGACCATGGGGGAATACTGCAGCGGTCATAAGTGTGAAAAAATCGTTATAAATCACTTCTTTCAGCGCCTTTGTAACTTTGACCGGTCGCTGAACGAACTGTTGTAGGTTGAGGACTACACCCGTGTTTCCCCTTTTGGAATAATTTATTTTATTCTTTATTTGCAACTTCCCAACATTTTGCTCTCAAGTGCTGAGTGCAGATCGGTTTCCTTAATTCCTCAGCCCCAGTTCTCACCTGCTGGCTGTAAGCTTCACCTGCACTTTGTTCAGAAGTGAGGAGCAGCTGAATTCGAACTCGAGGGCAAAGGCCACCTGGGAAGGAGAGTGAGGAAAAAGGAATAACAGAATCACTGAGCTGGAAGGGACCTCGGAGGTCATCTAGTCCAACCCCCTACTCAAGCAGCAGACCCTATGCCATTTCAGACAAGTGGCTGTCCAGTCTTTTCTTAAAACCCTCCAGTGATGGAGCGCCCACAACTTCTGGTGGCAAGCTGTTCCACTGATTAATTGCCCTCACTGTTAGGAAGTTTCTCCTTAGTTCCAGGTTGCTTCTCTCCTTGATTAGTTTCCATCCGTTGTTTCTTGTCCTGCCTTCAGGTGCTTTGGAGAATAAGTTGACCCCTGCCTCTTCTTTGTGGCAGCCCCTCAAACATCGGAACGCTGCTATCATGTCCCCCCTAAGTGTTCAGATGGAAGCCATGAAGGATCAGGAGCTTGTTTTAAAAGGCAGGAGAGCCTTTAAAGGTGTGTGTAATGTATGTGTTTCACTTTGAGAGCGGGCAACTAAATTTCATTTTTGATGTGTGCCGTTGTGCCCACAGTAAAAAAATGACAATAAATCTTATCTTATCTTATCTTATCTTATCTTATCTTATCTTATCTTATCTTATCTTATCTTAATAATAATAATAATAATAATAATAATAATAATAATAATAATAATAATAATAATAATAGTAAAGTTGGAAGGAACCTTGAAGGTCATCTAGTCCAACCCTCTGCTCAGGCAGGAAACCCTATACCATTTCGGACAAATGGCTGTCCAGTCTCTTCTTAAAAACTTCCAGTGTTGGAGCATTCACCGCTTCTGGAGGCAGGTTGTTCCACTGGTTAATTGTTCTCACTGTCAGGAAGTTTCTCCTTAATTCTAAGTTGCTTCTCTCCTTGATTAGTTTCCATCAGTTGCTTCTGGTCCTGCCTTCAGGCGCCTTGGAAAATAGCTTGACTCCTTCTTCTTTGTGGCAGCCCCTGAGATATTGGAAGACTGCTATCATGTCCCCCCTCGTCCTTCTCTTCATTAAACTAGACATCCCCAATTCCAGCAGCCGTTCCTTATACGCTTTACCCTCCAATCCCCTTCTCTTCTCTTCTCTTCTCTTCTCTTCTCTTCTCTTCTCTTCTCTTCTCTTCTCTTCTCTTCTCTTCTCTTCTCATCTCATCTCATCTCATCTCATCTTATCTTATCTTATCTTATCTTGTCGTAGTGTATCTTATTGCTAAGCCTCCAAGCGACCTCACCAGACTCTTTAGCAGGCCTCTGTTTGCTCACCTTCGCCATGGACCTGAAGACGGGGTAACCCACACTGCACAGGCGGGCCTGAGCAGACGAAACTGAGCACTCCATTTTCATGGGGTTCTCTCCCTGCGGGAGAAAGAAGAGATGAAATAAACAAATTCGGGCATCTGGAGACATTTTTGGGTCATATTTCTGTCATGGTTCTGACAGATGAAACCCATCAAAAGAACTTCAAGGCAAGAAGTCTTCCTCAAAGAACATTTTATTCAGGAAACAAAGTATAGGCACTACATAGTTGAACCCAAAAACTGGCTCAGGAATTCTGGGAGTTGAAGTCCACGAGTCATAAAAGAGCCAAGGTTGCCTACCCCTGGTATATGTAAATAACCAAAGCCATTACTTTCAACAAATTTTGGAGCATTTCCGGCATCTTTAGAAAGTCCATCTTGGAGGTTAGAGTGGGCCCCCTTGGCTGGTCATCCCGTTGACCTGCTTAGAGGTTAGGAGCACCATACCTTCAGCCCAAGGCTGGAGAAGTGGAGACTTCTGGAAAACCAGATCTGGAGGGTGGTGTTGTAGGCATTCTCTTTCTTGTTCTCCAGAAGGACATCAACCACCATCTTCCGCTTCCCTTTGCGGATGACGTGAGGCTTCTGCCTGGAATGGGGAAAATTGATAGCAACCTTGTGACTTGCAAAAAAAGAACAACGGTCCCAGCTTTGGCTTGCAGGCAAAAAGAGACGGGTTAAATATTCACTAGTCTCTAGCCCGTCTCTACTTTTCTCAGTCTTCAAGATTAATATGGGTGTAAAGTTTCTACATCCGATCACAAACAACCAATCGACAGCTTAAATCAGGGGTAGTCAACCTTGGCTCTTTTATGACTCGTGGACTTCAACTCCCAGAATTCCTGAGCCAGCTAAGCTGGCTCAGGAATTCTGGGAATTGAAGTCCACGAGTCATAAAAGAGCCAAGGTTGCCTACCCCTGGCTTAAATTCTGTGTAACTCTATGTACTTCCGAGACGTGTTGTTGAACACATCTTGCCATTAATATTCTGAATTTGGTTTTAGTTAGTGGTTTTTAAGTTATGCCTGGTTGGGGGAAATCATAGAATCCTAGAGTTGAAAAGAGCCACTTAATCCACCAAGTTTAAATCTCTGCTCAGGCAAGAGCTCTTTTAAAAAAAAATAAAATAAAAATAAAACTCCCCATTAAATGTCTGCCTAATTTGCAAGATATTTTGGATCAGATTCCTACCTGGATCCACTGATATCCATCTCAGCTTGTAGCACCAGATCTGTTACACACTGATCATCCTCACCACAGTCTTTGAAAAAGGGGATCTGGAAAACAGCCAACAGGGTTGATTCTGTACAGTTTTTGCCTCCCTCCCCCTTCTTAAATATCAACAACCTAAGACAGTGGTGGCGAACCTATGGCACGGGTGCCAGAGGCGGCACTCAGAGCCCTCTCTGTGGGCACACGCACCGTCGTCCCAGTCCTAGGCCTTCAGCTGGGTTTTATAAAACCTTTTCACTTTAGTCCTCTGCCGCCGTGTGCAAAAAAAAAAAAAGGTTCAATCAATCAGTCAATTTCAACTTCTTGCGGGGAAAAAAAAGATCTTGCAAAGTTGAAATTGATTGATTGAACTTTTTAGTCCCACCCAGTCTGCCGTTACCACCGCAGCCACGCCCACCCAATGGGCCACATCCACCCAATTGGCCACACCCAGCCAATGGGCCACACCCACCCGGCACCCGATGATGCATAAGTGGGTTTTGGGTTGCAGTTTGGGCACTCGGTCTCTAAAAGGTCCGCCATCACTGACCTAAGATATGCAGATGATACCACTCTAATGGCAGAAAGCGAAGAGGAACTAAAGAGCCTCTTGATGCGGGTGAAGAAGGAGAGTGCAAAAGTTGGCTTGAAACTCAACATTAAGAAAACCAAGATCATGGCATCCAGCCCTCTCAATTCCTGGCAAATAGATGGGGAAGAAATGGAGGTAGTGACAGATTTTATCTTCCTGGACTCCAAGATCACCGCAGATGGGGACTGCAGCCAAGAAATTAGAAGGCGCTTGCTCCTGGGGAGGAAAGCTATGGCAAATCTAGACAGCATACTAAAAAGCAGAGACATCACCCTGCCAACAAAAGTGCGTATAGTCAAGGCCATGGTTTCCCCAGTTGCAATGTACGGCTGTGAAAGTTGGACCCTAAGAAAGGCTGAGCGCCAAAGAATGGAGGCATTTGAACTCTGGTGCTGGAGAAGACTCCTGCGAGTCCCCTGGACTGCAAGGCGATCCAACCGGTCAGTCCTGGAGGAGATCAACCCCGACTGCTCTTTAGAAGGCCAGATACTGAAGTTGAAACTCAAGTACTTTGGCCACCTAATGAGAAGGAAGGACTCACTGGAGAAGAGCCTAATGCTGGGAAAGATGGAGGGGAAGAGAAAAAGGCGCGACAGAGAATGAGGTGGCTGGACAGAGTCGTGAGCCTAGGCGTGAGCTTCAATGGACTCCAGAAGACGGTAGAGGACAGGAAGGCCTGGAGGAACATGGTCCATGCGGTCGTAATGGGTCGGACACGACTTCGCAACTAACAACAACAACAAAGACTCACAGGCTGCTGTTTTGTTTTTTCTCATCAGTAACTAAAATTTGCCTTTTTTCTACCCCTTCTTGAATGTGCAGTTTATGTCACACGTCCATGGGTGTGAATATCCCATGGCTATTTCACTTACTAGTTTCTTAACAGTGGTGGGCAGTTTCTCATCCAGTACAGGCCCAGGCTGCTCATTTTCACTCAGCGCAAACTTCATGGTGATGGTGACCGGCCGGAGGTAATCTGAGGTGTCCTGTAGGGGAGAAATAGACCTGAGACCTTTTGGAGAAATAACATCGGCCCTGAAATTCATAGGATGCTTCCTTCCCCTTCAAACTGGATGATACTCGCAGGCTGTGGAAATGTAGTTCAGTTTTTCTCCGGAAAGTGTTTTCCAAGCAAGATGGTGGGAGTGATTTTTCTCACGCTCATTCTATCATTCTGGACCAGTGTGTCAGCAGCTTTAAGATGTGTGGACTTTCAGCTCCTAGAATTCAGTTTTCAGATGTGTGGACCGGCTGGCTGGCTGGGGGTTTCTGGGAGTTGCAGTCCATACATCTTAAAGTTCCAAGGGAGTTGGACTAAATGACCTCTAAGTTTGCAATAGTGGCGAATATCTGTAGCTCACCCTGACATCACCCTGCAAACAAAACGACATATAGTCAAGGCCATGGTTTTCCCAGTGGCAATGTATGGCTGTGGAAGTTGGACCATAAGAAAGGCTGAGCGCCAAAGAATTGAGGCCTTTGAACTCTGGTGCTGGAGAAGACTCCTGCAAGTCCCCTGGACTGCGAGGTGATCCAACCGGTCAGTCCTAGAGGAGATCAACCCCGACTGCTCTTTGGAAGGCCAGATCCTGAAGTTGAAACTCAAGCCCTTTGGCCACCTAATGAGAAGGAAGGACTCACTGGAGAAGAGCCTGATGCTGGGAAAGATGGGGGGCAATAGAAGAAGGGGACGACAGAGAAGGAGGTGGCTGGATGGAGTCACTGAAGCAGCAGGCGTGAGCTTCAATGGACTCCAGAAGGTGGTAGAGGACAGGAAGGCCTGGAGGAACGTTGTCCATTGGGTCGCGATGGGTCAGACACGACTTCGCAACTAACAACAACAATCTGTAGCTCGGGTGTAGCATGAGGGTGGAGGGTCCTTCTCTGAGCTTGTGGGTTGGTTTCCGAATGTTTTGTTACCCCAGGCCAGGTAACATCTTCAGCAGAGTTTAGGGGATGTCATTCTCGGTGTTCTTCTGCTCATAAGGGCTTCCTGTGGTCAGTAGATCTTGTGATGGAGAAGTCACATCAGGTGAGGGTCTTATGATGGGTCAGGTGTGGGTTGTGTCAAGTGATGGTCTTGTGATGAGTCTTGTGATGGGTCAGATGTGAGTCACATCAGGTGTGGATCATTGGGAGGTGAAGTGATTTTGGGGGGCTTGCGTGCGTTGGCTGAGGGTCGGTGCCATCGCTGGTTGGATGTGAGGTTGATTCGAATTCTCAGGGGTTCATAGGCTGGTTGTAGGTTGATGTGTCTGTGGATGGAGTTGCTTGTGGAGTGCCAGGCTTCGATAAAGTCGCGGGCATGGCAAGTGGTAGCCTGGCCGATGATTCCTGTATTGCTCCAATGGAATCGGTGCTGTTCGGTGTCAGTGTGGGTAGAGAAACGTTCGGAAACCAACCCACAAACTGAGAGAAAGAACCACCCACCCTCACGACCTATGAGTTCTTTCCGATTTCATGATTTGGACTCTTCAGCTAAGGAAGAATTCCTTCCATTTGAAAGGAAGCATTCTGAAGACAGAGGGCTACAGCAGGCACATGGAATGTTGACTTTGCACAGCCCTTTAGCCACCCAACCAGGTGTTTGGACCAGCTACGTCCCATGGGCCAGAGGTAAACCCACGCCACACTCACAATGACGTGGAAGCGAGCAGTTGAGCACGCCGTCCTGCCGACGGTGGCCCGAGTCCTCTTCTGCAGCAGCTTTTGAGAGCTGCTATCGAAGACCGCTCTCGTGCTAAACTTCCTGTCATCCAGGGAGATGTTGTATTTTATACCTAGGATCAAGCGATAAGGAGAATTTATTTAGGTTCGATGGGTCCTGGTGGGCCAGACATAGCTACTTAAGTCCTTCGGCAGTCTGTCCAGAAATTGCATAATTGAAACGTTGCTTAAAAAAACCACAGATTTTTCTGCCATTCTTCCTCATCACTCTCTTGACCTGTTACCCCAAGGTTGCCCATCCTTGGTTCAAGTCATGTCACCAAGCTGGGCAGTAAGGAGAAACATTTGAAGTTCTGGCTTGTGAGGCACTTACTCATATGGCTGTCCCGGGGACCCAGGGAGCGCGAAGTCACACGGAAACAGAAGTTAGCTGTCACACAGAGAGATTCCTTCCCGTTTCTCTGGCAGTTTTTCTGGATCACGTTGATGGTGGGAGGGTTGACCGAGATGGACGCATTGATCTGCACAATTCTCCTGGATCTGATTCATTGCCAACAAATATAATTGTAACTGCCAAAGACATACCGCCCTTCACAATCTAAGCATTGCAATTGGGTACAATCTACGCTATATTACTGCCATATGCCCTCTATATAGCCATGTTCCTCAATCTTGGCCACTTTAAGATGTGTGGACTTGAACTCCCAGAATTCCTCAGCCCTTCATTTTTCTTTGAACTATAGGCCAGGTTGCTAGTATTTTAATAAATAAGAAGCACCCTTAACGTTGAGATTGGTGGCATATACTTTTAATAAATAAAAATAAATAAAGGCACTAGAAATATTCGGCGGGACGGCCGTATCTACCAAAGTTTTGATGCTCTTGCAAGACTCTGATGTGCTTACAAAATCCTTGTGAGGATTTCAAGTTGAATGGGACGAGTCACCAGGGCCAGCTTGCTGTGGGACAATTCAACAATTCAATTTAATTATTTAAAATAATTTAAAAAAATGACAGACAGTCCTCAATTTGTGACCACAATTTTCTTGCCACATTTGTTAAGCGAATCACTGAAGCTCTTAAATTTGTAACACAGTGAATCTAGTTTCCCCATTGTTTTTGCTTGTCAGGAGGTCGCAAAAGGTGACACTGCAACGGTCATAAATGCGAGTCAGTTGTCAAGCATCCCAACATAAATCACGTGACCCTGGGGATGCTGCCCTGGTCATGCCTGTGAAAAATGGTCACAAGTTACTTTTTTCAGTGCCATTGTAACTTTGGCCACTAAATGAACTGTTGTAAGTTGAGGACTACCTGTATTTTAATTTTTGTCATCCACATTTTGTTTCGTCCCTGCTTTGACGTACTTTTTTAATGATTCTATTCCACGATTTCTTCGATATTAGTGTAACTCTTGTCCCGTTGGCGAGTTATAGGTCATAGACCCATTTCAAGAGATTTGGAGATTCGGCCTCTGGGCCAGAAGGGTGGCTGACCTCTGCTTCCATGGAGAAGAAGCTTCTTCTGAGTTCCAGGCAATTTCTGAGACTTTGCTGAAAAGTCTTCCCCATAATTATTATTATTTCCTTTCCCCCAAGCGAAGATTCTGCCTGGCACCAGCTTTCCTGCTACTCACCAGCCCCCCTGAATGGGATCCATCTTCCATGGTCCTCCTTCCAGCCCCTCACCTTAAGACCACTGCAGCATCCTGAGCCCCCACAGCCAGGTCCACCAGGCCGTCCCCATCCATGTCGATCTGTCCGTCCAAGCTGCGGCCAAAATAGCGAAGGCCCCAGCGAAGGCCGGCGGACTCGATGCGCTGCCAGGGAAGAAAGCGACCATTTATTGGGGGGGGGGGGAAACAGCTTTATGCACTCATAGCTGGCCTTTTTCAGCCTGCGTTTCCAAAGCTGAGGGCTCTGGGGATCCTAGGCAGGCCCCCCCTCTGTAAACTTAGAAACATATGTCAACCGTCCCGTTGGCAGATGCATCAAAAGAAACTCCTGGGACGCTATTCTCCAAAGCGCCTGAAGGCAGGACGAGAAGCAACAGATGGAAACTAATCAAGGAGAGAAGCAACCTAGAACTAAGGAGAGACTTCCTGACAGTTAGAACAATGACAGTCAGAACAATTAATCAGTGGAACAACCTGCCTCCAGAAGCGGTGAATGCTCCAACACTGGTGGTTTTTAAGAAGAGACTGGACAGCCATTTGTCCGAAATGGTATAGGGTTTCCTGCCTGAGCAGAGGGTTGGACTAGATGATCTCCAAGGTCCCTTCCAACTTTATTATTATTATTATTATTATTATTATTATTATTATTATTATTATTATTATTATTATTATTATTATTATTATTATTATTATTATTATTATTATTATTATTATTATTGATCATCGCACAGTCAGCCAGATGTTCAGACTGGATTTGGCATTATTGTCTACCTATTGAGTCCTTCCCAAGGACCTGGGATAGGCAGATGTGGATGTTTGATGATATTATAGATATCGTCGCAGGATGGAAGCAGTTCCTAGTAAGGCCGCCTTTTGCAATTGACTGATGGCGAATTTGTCAATGCCGATGATGGTGTCCAAGTGGTGCTCCAGTTGTTTTGGGATTGCACCCAAGGTGCCTATTACTATTGGTACTACCTTTGCTTGCTTTTGCCACAATTATTATTATTATTATTATTATTATTATTATTATTATTATTATTATTATTATTATTATTATTATTATTATTATTATTATTATTATTATTTGACTCATGGCAAAGGAAAAGTAGAAATTGAAAGTTGGTAATGCTGACGCTCACTCACCTGTTTGAAACGTGGCAATACGGTTGTACGATAGCCGTGGTACAAGTAGACCGCCCCCTGGTGGTTGTCTTCTAACGGGGCACCCACAACCACATCGTTAAAGCTGTCGTGATTAAGATCGGGCACAGCCAGCAAGGCGTAGCCAAAGCGAGCATCCTGAGGCTTTGGGTCAGGGAGCAGGGTCCCGTTGAAAGTCAGCAGTGACTTCAAAAGAGAAGGAGAGAGAGAAGCACTTATTCAAAGAAAAAGACATTCCTTTCTTACGTCGTCGGCATCCACTCACATCAGGAAAAGAACTGTTCTTGCATATTGCCAGGCAGATGTTGAGACTGCACAACCACAAAGTAAAAAAAATAAATAAATCTCACTTTGCACAGGTAGTCCTCGACTTACAACAGTTCGTTTAGCGACCATTCACAGTTACAACGGCACTGAAAAGCGTGACTTTTGACCATTTTTCACACGACCGTTGCAGCATCCCCAGGGTCACGCGACCAAAATTTTAGATGCTTGGCAACTGGTTCACAGTTATGACCGTCGCTCTTTCCCGAGATCACGTGATCACGTTTTGCGACCTCCTGACAAGCAAAGTCAATGAGGGAAGCCAGATTCACTTCATAACCGTGTTCCTAACTTCACAACTGCAGTGATTCACTTAATAAGGTCGTAAAATGGGACAAAATTCACTTAACCCATGTCTCACTTAACCACAGAAATTTTGGGCTCAACTGTGGTCGTAAGTTGAGGACTGCGTGCAGTTTCTCCATATGTTTTATTTATTATTTATTTTAAAAAATTATACAGCTACCCAAACTCACTCACGGTGACTCTGGCTGTCTTACAGAAATAAAACCCCCAATTCAAACTCCGATAAACCCCTGCCCCTCCACGGCACTCACCTGCCCAACCTTGTAGAGGTAAACGCACCCTATCTCTTTGTTCTGTGGGCCCAGGTACATGGGGGCAGCCACCAGCAGGACATCTGTGATGCCATCTCCATTCACGTCCACTGGGCAAACCTCACTGCCAAAGTAGGATCCAATCTGCACGAGACAATGAAGACCATGTCAATGCTGGGAAGATTCACACGTCTGTGAAGGCAGATCTGCATGGACATCTTATTATGCTCTCTCCTGTGTCAGGCTCCTCAAACTAAGAAAGACACGATGAAGTTCTTCTGAACAAAGATGATTAGGGGACTGGAGGCTAAAATATATGAAGAACAGTTGCTGGTTTGGACAAAACTCAGCAGCACTTTTTCATGCGGCTGCTGATAAAAACAGTATCGCCAACATGATTGCCAACGTCCGATAACGGCACAAGAAGAAGAAGAAGTTGTTGGAATTGGGTATGGCCAGATTAGAAAAAAGAAGGACTAGGGGACACATGATAGCCTTCTTCCAATATCTCAGGGGCTGCCCCAAAGAAGAGGGAGTCAAGCTATTTTCCAAGGCGCCTGAAGGCAGGACAAGAAGCAACGGAGAGAAACTCATCAAGGAGAGAAGCAACCTAGAACTAAGGAGAAACTTCCTGACAGTTAGAACAATTAACCAGTGGAACAACCTGCCTCCAGAAGCGGTGAATGCTCCAACACTGGACGTTTTTAAGAAGAAACTGGGCAGCCATTTGTCTGACATGGTATAGGGTTTCCTGCCTGAGCAGGGGGTTGGACTAGATGACCTCCCAGTCAAACTGCCTTAACTTTACCATCTCTTGTTCCTCTGGAATGCAGCCTCTCTCTCCTGGGAACCCCAACTACATTCCCCACACCTGTTTGTAGTACAGGTGACACTCGCTTCCACCGATGCTTCTGGCGGAAAACTCCCTGGCTGCTTTTAGGATAGTCTCCCCCCCCAAGTCTGGATTTCTATGCACCACCACGTACAATACGTTTTCAAATTATGATTTTATTTGAAGGATACTTGTCAGAGAAGGGAAGCATTAAGGACACCTGGAAATGTTCTGTCCTCTTGACGATGGAGATTCTCAGTCTATCCAGCTCCTGGATGTCCCAAAGCTGCTTTTTCAAGAGGCAACTGGATTTTCTTGTTATTCTTTGAAGACGTTTCGCTTCTCATCCAAGAAGCTTCTTCAGCTCTGAAGCTCTGAAGAGGCTTCTTGGATGAGAAGCGAAACATCTTCAAAGAATAACAAGAAAGTCCAGTTGTCTCTTGAAAAAGCAGCTTTGGGTTCTGTCCTCTTAAAAACAAGCTTCTGAATCTGATTACATGAGCTGCTTATCAAAGTGGGACTATGAAATGAAGGGGATGATGAGAATTGGGTGTCAGGAAACGATTGCTTCTTTTATTGAACCTATATCAAATGAGTCCCTTGGACTGCAAGGCGATTCAACCGGTCAGTCCTAGAGGTGATCAACCCCAACTGCTCTTTAGAAGGCCAGATCCTGAAGTTGAAACTCAAATACTTTGGCCACCTAATGAGAAGGAAGGACTCCCTGGAGAAGAGCCTGATGCTGGAAAAGATGGGGGGCAATAGAAGAAGGGGACAACAGAGGATGAGGTGGCTGGATGGAGTCCCTGAAGCAGCAGGCGTGAGCTTCAGTGGACTCCAGAAGATGGTAGAGGACATGAAGGCCTGGAGGAACGTTGTCCATGGGGTCGCGATGGGTCGGACACGACTTTGCAATTAACAACAACAACAACAATGAGAAGGAAGGACTCCCTGGAGAAGAGCCTGATGCTGGGAAAGATGGAGGGCAAGAGAAGAAGGGGACGACAGAGAAGGAGGTGGCTGGATGGAGTCCCTGAAGCAGCAGGCGTGAGCTTCAATGGACTCTAGAAGATGGTAGAGGACAGGAAGGCCTGGAGGAACATTGTCCAGGGGGTCGCGATGAGTCGGACACGACTTCGCAACTAACAACAACAACAACAATATCAAATGAGCAGAAACATCAGGGGGACAATGTTTCAGCCTCTGTATATCAGCAGCCAGAAAATCAAACACATACCCAACGTTCTCACACACCTTTAATGCAGCAACACTGATGGACGGTCACACACACACACACACACACAGGGGTCTTCTAGCCCTTCCTGCTTCTGTTATAAATGGCTTCCACTACGAAGGTGAGATGAATGACATTTTGTGAGTGCCTTACTTGGTCTCCTGTTAGGGCCTGAGAGATGGTCACGTCGCCATCTCCATCCATCTCAAACAAGATGACTTTCCCCTTGTGCTGGAAACGGGGGGCGCTGGCCAGGTAGACCCTTCGCCCACTCCTGAGTCTGATTGAAGAGACGGTGTAGCCTGAGAAAGGGAAAGAAGAAAAGAAAGTGACAAAGTTCAGAAATCCTGGGCTCTGCTCATCATGGACAGAACATAGAATAATAATGTTGGAAGGGACCTTGGAGGTCTTCTAGTCTGGGGTCCCCAACCCACGGGCTGTGGCCCGCTACCTGGGCCGTGCAAGTGGGGGGGCAAGCGTGCAGGCAAGCGCAGCTCCATTTACAGGAGCGACAGGCACTTGTGCGAACACAAAAATTTTTTTTATTACGTTTTAGACTGGAGGAGTGCTTACAAGCTCAGATGGCTTTAAAAGGAATACTGGAATACACCTGGAATATTGCATCCAGTTTTGGTCACCACACTACAAAAATGATGTTGAGGCTTTGGGAAAAAGTGCAGAGAAGAGCAACTAAGATGATTAAAGTCCTGGAGACCAAAAAAATATGATGAACAGTTGCATGAATTGGGTATGGCTAGTCTAGAGAAAAGAAGGACTGGGGGGGGGGACATGACAGCAGTATTCCAGTATTTGAAAGCCTGCCACAAATAAGTCAGTTTATTTTCCAAAACACCAGAAGAAGCAATAGATTGAAACCAATCAAGGAGAGAAGCAACCTGGAACTAAGGAGAAATTTCCTAACAGTGAGGACAATTAACCAGTGGAACAGCTGGCCTCCAGAAGTTGTGGGTGCTTCACCACTGGAGATTTTTAAGAGGAAGCTAGACTGTCTCTTGTCTGAGATGGTATAGGTTCTCCTGCTTGAGCAGGGGGCTGGACTAGAAGACCTCCAAAGTCCCTATTCTGATTGATTGAAAGACATTCCCAGAGGAGTTGAGCTCTGTGAGGCATGATGGAGACATGGAGCTCCCAGATGCTGGGGCAGTCTACCTCCTCTGGGCAAATTGCAAATAGCTCATGCCTTTGGCCTTACCTTCTGCCATTTCCCTTACCCAGATAGGCCGCGTGGTTATTCAGCTTGCGCGGGAACTCTCTTGCAAAAGCTTCCCGTGGGGGAGTGACTCGTCCTGACCGGCCCTCTTTGAGCACCCCCCCATCCCAGTCGTAGGCTCCCACCATCCCAAAGAGGAGTCCGTCCTGCCAGGAGAGAAGCAGCGACAGCCATTCAGACACTCAACATACTTAGAGCAAAGGGCCACCCAAAGGCTGCCAGTGATGGCGAACCTTTTAGAGACCGAGTGCCCAAACTGCAACCCAAAACCCACTTATGCATCGTCGAGTGCCGGGTGGGTGTGACCCATTGGGTGGGCGTGGCTGCGGTGGTAACGGCAGACTGGGTGGGACTAAAAAGTTCAATCAATCAATTCCAACTTTGCAAAATCTTTTTTTTTCCCGCGAGAAGTTGAAATTGACTGATTGAACCTTTTTTTTTTTTTTTTGCGCACGGCGGCGGAGGCCTAAAGCGAAAAGGTTTTATAAAACCCAGCTGAAGGCCTAGGACTGGGGTGACGGCGCGCGTGCCCCCAGAGAGGGCTCTGCGTGCCACCTGTGGCACGCGTGCTATAGATTCGCCACCACGGCTGTAAGCTGCATGTTTGTGAGTTGGGCAGCTGTATAAATTTGCTTTATTTAAGTTTATATAAATAGCAATGGCACTTAGACTTATATACCGCTTCGTAGTGCTTTACAGCCCTCTCTAAGTGTCAGCCTCTTGCCCCCAACAATCTGGGTCCTCATTTTCCCCCCCTTGGAAGGATGGAAGGCTGAGTCAACCTTGAGCCGATCAGGATCCAGGATCGAACTCCTGGCGGTCCAAATAATACAATTATTTAAATTTTTGCCATTCACATTTCATCCTGTCCTTCCTCTTAACATCCTTTCTTCAATGATTCTATTCCACCATTTCTTTGATATTGGTGTAATTCTTGTCTCGTAGCCACTTGGCCGTGCCGAATAGCCATAGACCCCCTGTGTGGGAGAGGGAAATGCAGCCCCCCGGAGTGGAAGGCTCTGCCTGCCCTTTTTTGCCAACTTCATCCTGTTTTTTCCAAAAGGCACATCTGGAAACGAGAGAAGCCCAATTTGTCTCTTACCTCCAGCAGGTGGGTGGAGAAGCCAATCTGAGACATCTCCAGCTCAAAAGAGTTATACTCGCGAGTTCCTGTTCAAAAAAAAAAAGGGTGGGTGGGTGGGAATGCCAACTTCTTGACATCAACACATTACTGGAGGCCATTTTATTACAGAATTACTAGAATTACAATTGTGCTGGACTTATGAATAGCCCAGTAGTTACCTTAACAGAATCAGAGAGTTGGAAGGGACTTTGGAGGTCTTCTAGTCCAACCCCCTGCTCAGGCAGGAGACCTTATGCCAGTGATGGCGAACCTTTTAGAGACTGAGTGCCCAAACTGCAACTGAAAACCCACTTATTTATCACAAAGTGCCAGGGCCGCATCAGCATTGTGGTGCCCTGGGGGGGGCATGGAGGCGCCTCTGGTACGCAAAACCCGGGGGCACAAAAATGGGCCACCGTGCTGCAAGGTGCAAAAACGGCCGCTGCCACACCTCGGGGTGCAGATAAAAGGCGCACTACGCAAGAATGGGGCAGGGTTAGTGAGTATCACACAGGCACTAGTCCCGCCCCATTTGCAGTGCGTGCATGCTCGTGCATGCATGCATGTAAAATGCTTCCCCTCCCTTTTCTTCCAGTCCACCAATCGACAATGGTTGGTGACCTCTGCTCTACCATTTCTACTCGAGCTTGTTAGTCGGCCGCTTCGCCTCCTTTGTGCTGGGCAGAGCTCCTGCTCCGGGTGGCGGTGCCGGCCTGATGGACCTGCTGCTGGCGATGGTGGCGCGTGTGCCAACAGAGAGGGCTCTGAGTGCCACGTCTGGCACGCGTGCCATAGGTTCGCCACCACTGCCTTATGCCATTTCAGACAAATGGGTTCCATTCCTCCTCCCCCATCCAGTTGCAAACACCGCGCCTCCTTTCCCGGCACCTTCAAGGCTGAAAATCCGATCTCCCAAAGAGTCCACAATATCATTCAGGGCTGCCTCGTCCGTCACATTGAAGAAGTACTTTTCGTCTGGGTCGCTGGCAATGTATTTAATTTCGTTGATGAACGAGTTGGGGTCTTTCTTCCTGCGGATGTAGTGGCCCAAGACCTGGGTGGAACAGAGACATCATTTCATGACATCTGATGGCAAGACACCAGGACGCCAGAAGACAGGACAGGTAACAATGGATGGAAACTAATCCAGGAGAGAAGGAACCTGGAATTAAGGAAAAACTTCCTAACAGTGAGGACAATTAACCAGTGGAACTGCTTGCCACCAGAAGTCGTGGGTGCTCCATCACTGGAGATTTTTAAGAAAAGACTGGAGAGCCATTTGTTTGAAATGATATGGGGTCTCCTGCTTGAGCAGGGGGTTAATAATAATAATAATGATAATGATAATGATGATAATGATGATGATGATGATGATAATAATAATAATAATAATAATAATAATAATAATAATAATAATAATAATAATAATAATAATAATAATAATAGGAAGGGACCTTGGAGGTCATCGAGTCCAACCCCCTGCTCAGGCAGGAACCCTACAACCATTTCAGACAAATGGCTGTCCAGTCTCTTCTTAAAAACCTCCGGTTTTGGAGCATTCACCACTTCTGGAGGCAGGTGGTTCCACTGGTTAATTGTTCTAACTGTCAGGAAGTTTTTCCTTAGTTCTAGGTTGCTTCTCTCCTTGATGAGTTTCCACCCGTTGCTTCTTGTCCTGCCTTCAGGCGCTTTAGAGAATAGCTTGACTCCCTCTTCTTTGGGGCAGCCCCTGAGATATTGGAACATTGCTATCATGTCCCCCCATAGAAACAGGGGAGAGGGGGAGCCTGGGAAAGAAACAGGAGCTTCACGAAGCCATCCATGGACCATGAGAACCAAGGTCATCCAAAGCAGGTGTTTGACGGAGAAGTGGACCGTTCCCATAACAGACAGAAAAGATGTGATCGGGCAATGTGAATACATGGTGGGTGGGGGTTATGAAAAGCTGTTTTTAACTAACCAGATTTTCGCGCGGGGAAAACTAGAATTGGTTTTACTTCTTCAGTGCCAGGAGGTGTATTCAATAAAGATTTATCTCTTATGGCACCTCAAGGCTATAGAGCAGTGATGGCAAACCTTTTAGAGACTGAGTGCTCCAAAACCGCCCCCCCGCCCACTCCGCCCCTGCCCCCGCTCCGTCCCCCCACCCTGCCCCACTACACCCCCACCCCACCTGCCTGCAGGACCACCCACTGCCTCCACAGCCTGCCATAGCAGATCGCCCAGGCAGCCCAGCAGTGTCATGGCGCCATTCCCTCTGCCCACGCCCCGCAACATCATCTACATGCGACGGGGCGCGGGGGTAGAGTCTTGTCCCTGCTGCCATGTGCTTGGCTGCACTGCTCCATGCGGGCCGTGACCGGGGGTGACTCTCCTCTGGGGGGGCTGCTGGGGGGGAGGGGGACGTGGGAGAAGGCAGGGCTGGGGCAACAGCACACGTGCCCACAGAGAGGGCTCCAAGTGCCGCCTCTGGCACGCGTGCCATAAGTTCGCCACCACTGCTATAGAGTTTTCTCAATGTTGAATTCGCCAGCCGGACGGTTGACACCCACCCACCCACCCTGCGTATCTGTCTCTCCATCTGCTGAGACGCTTACCGCGATGGCGTAACGTGTCACGTTCCGTTCCTCACACTCTTCCAGGGCATCTTTAAGTTCTTCCCCATCGTGGGACTCTCCATCAGTGAGCACGATCATCAGCTTGGTAGCCCCTGCTCTGCCCCCGCTTTCCGGACTGAAGGCCTCCGTGCTGCAGGCAACAGCGAGAAAGAAATGGTGACTTTGGGGGGAAAAAGAGTTTTTCTCCCTGACAAAGTAATGCCCTAATCCTGGGTTAGAGCTTAGATCTCATAAAGCCACAGATCTGATTTACCAAATGGGACACGTTCCTCTGGTAAAATTTGGACAATGTTGGTTCCTTAAAATTCTGCTGCTTGTGGTGATTTGCTCCACCTTAATAAATCAAAGCACAAGCTTCTTGCAGCAAAGGAGAGGATATCTCAGGAGAGAACAGCCTTCACACATGCATTTGATTTCACAATTTTAAAACTTTGTACTCCATATTTGATAATGCAGTGCTATCTATCTATCTATCTATCTATCTATCTATCTATCTATCTATCTATCTATCTATCTATCTATCTATCTATCTATCTATCATCTACTGTATCTATCTTCTATCATCTATCTATCTTCTATCATCTGTCTGTCTGTCTGTCTGTCTGTCTATCTATCTATTATATCTTCTATCATCTATCTATCTATCTATCTATCATCTATCTATCTATCTATCTATCTATCTATCTATCTATCTATCTATCTATCTATCTATCTATCTATCTATCTATAATAATAATAATAATAATAATAATAAAGTTGGAAGGGACCTTGGAGGTCATCGAGTCCAACCCCCTGCCCAGGCAGGAACCCTACACCATTTCAGACAAACGGCTGTCCAGTCTCTTCTTAAAAACTTCCAGTGTTGGAGCATTCACCACTTCTGGAGGCAGGTTGTTCCATTGGTTAATTGTTCTAACTGTCAGGNAACTAGACATACCCAATTCCAGCAACCGTTCCTTATATGTTTTAGCCTCCAGTCCCCTAATCATCTTTGTTGCTCTTCTCTGTACTCTTTCTAGAGTCTCAGCATCTTTTTTACATCGTGGTGACCAAAACTGGATGCAGTATTCCAAGTGCGGCCTTACTAAGGCATTGTAAAGTGGTATTAA
This sequence comes from Protobothrops mucrosquamatus, assembly GCF_001527695.2. Taxonomy (NCBI): domain Eukaryota; kingdom Metazoa; phylum Chordata; class Lepidosauria; order Squamata; family Viperidae; genus Protobothrops; species Protobothrops mucrosquamatus. The sequence continues at coordinate 261,907 of NW_015386192.1, read as the reverse complement.
TACTTCACGTGATCTATCATATCTTCTATCTATCTTCTATCTATCTGTCTGAGTGACTGTCTGTCTGTCTATCTATCTATTATATCTTCTATCTATCTATCTATCTATCTATCTATCTATCTATCTATTATATCTTCTATCATCTATCTATCTATCTATCTATCTATCTATCTATCTATTATATCTTCTATCATCTATCTGTCTATCTATCTATCTATCTATCTATCTATCTATCTATCTATCTATCTATCTATCTATCTATCTATCTATCTATCTATCTATCATTTATCAAACTTATTAACTGCCCATCTTCCTCACAGGGGAGGCTATATATTATGAAACAGTCTATGGTCAATATTAGTGAAGGAAGAAATACGTTTTGTATTGGAAAATTGCTTGTGGAAGCCTTGTATATTGGGCAAATAAAAATACACATCAACATGTGTACGAATTCTAATGCCAAACTATATAAAATACAGTTTTAACAGAAAAAGAGCTTGGAATACAGAGATCAATGGAAATTACCAGACTTTTTATCACTACAGTGGACCCTTTGTGTTTATACAACACACACAACCAGGTGACTGAATTAACTAGTTTTCTGGGCTTGTCTGTTAAATTGTTCCATACACTAATCAAATAGGCTGCATTTACAAACACACACATTAAAAATAATTATAATGACCCTGGAATAAATTCAACCAGGCTTGGCCTATTACGCAAATGCATCACTAGCTTTGAAATGAATTCAGTTAAGGTGATTGTGTGAATGCAGCTTCCATGCTTAAAAGTCAGCTGGATGAGCAGGGAGATCTTTCTTCAACCTGGGTCAGGGTTGGCCCCAAGCAGAAGGCCAGATCAGACCCAGCTCTTGCTCTGGCTGCTGATGTTGACCCCAACCCCACCCCAAAAGGCTACTATTTCATGGAACATAATGGTAGGGCTAGCAGCCCTGATAACCACATTGATGGATTCCCATTTTTTCCCCCACAGCTTTGACTGGATCAAGGACAGCGGTCTGCCTGCTTGACCACTAGCTCATGCACAGGGGGCCTTATACAGTCTCTGGATTCCTGCCTTCTCTTGCGCCTCCCAGCACCTACCAGGCCTTGTGGATAGCAGCAGCCGTCCGAGTTTCAAGTCCTTCCTGCCGGCTGATATTCTGGGCGGCTTCGATGACTTCTTCGGCTGTCTTGTAGTCCTTCAGGGTCCACTCATGAATCGCAACTTCGCTGTACTGCAAGACCCCCACCTGTGAGGCCAGGAGGAAGAAGACCCCCTTGAGGCAATGATACAGTCTTTGGAGGAGTGTGTGTGTGTGTGGGGGGGGTTATTAGGCCTTGATCCCCTAAAATCAGCTTGGTCTAAGCCAGAGTGTCAGCGCTGCTAACATTGGATGTTCTTGCTTTGACAACATATGGAGATGCAGGCTTTTCCTTTCTCATGCTTTACTCTTAGAATTTGATGATACTGGGAGAGGGGGAGGAATGTGATGGGGGTTAGTTAGACATAACAATATTGTAATCGTGCGTGAATTCAGGTCGCTTGTAATAAGAGATGATAAGGCATGGTGGGGATGAAGAACTGGGTGGAAATGAAAATAATGAAAATGCTAAAAAGAAAGCAATGAAAATGCTAAAAAGATCAAAACATTTCCTCACTGGCAATCAACACACAAAAATAAGCAGGGATTAATACCAGACCAACAATCAAGCAGTAAACAAAACCTCAATTGAGGAATTACCAAGAAGAAAACCACACTCCCATCAACACTGACAGGGCAAGCCATGCCACTGTCTACAAATGGAGAGCAACTCCCTCTCCCTTCTAGTACTGAAGACGTTATCTAGTTGGGGAATGAAATGTTTGGAAGGAAACAACCAAGCATAGAGAGCATCAAGGATTTCACCTTTCTCTCCCTCTCCCTCTCTCCCTCTCTCTCTTTTTCTTTCTCCTTCCTTCCTTCCTTCCTTCCTTCCTTCCTTCCTTCCTTCCTTTTCTCTTGTCTTTCTTTTTTCTTTCTTTTCTTTCTTTCTTTCTTTTTCTCTTTCTTTCTCCTTCCTTCCTTCCTTTCTCTTCTTTCTCTTCTTTCTTTCTTCTCTTTTCCTTCCTTCCTTTTCTCTTGTCTTTCTTTTTTCTTTTCTTTCTTTCTTTCTTTTTTCTTTCTTTCTTTCTTTCTTTCTTTCTCTTTCCTTCCTTCCTTCCTTCCTTCTTTCTTTCTATTCTTTCTTTCTTTCTTCTCTTTTCCTTCCTTCCTTTTCTCTTGTCTTTTTTCTTTCTTTCTTTTCTTTCTTCTTTTTTCCTTCCTTCCTTTTCTCTTGTCTTTTTTCTTTCTTTCTTTTCTTTCTTTCTTCTTTTTTCCTTCCTTCCTTTTGTCTTTTCTTTCTTTCTTTCTTTCTCTTCTTTCTTTCTTTCTCTTCTTTCTCTTCTTTCTTTCTTCTCTTTTCCTTCCTGCCTTCCTTTTCTCTTGTCTTTCTTTTTTCTTTTCTTTCTTTCTTTCTTTCTTTCTTTCTTTCTTTCTTTCTTTCTTTCTTTCTTCTCTTTTCCTTCCTTCCTTCCTTCCTTTTCCCTTGTCTTTCTTTTTTCTTTCTCTTCTTCTTTCTTTCTTTCTTCTCTTTTCCTTCCTTCCTTCCTTTTCTCTTGTCTTCCTTATCTCTTTCTTTCTTTCTTTCTTTCTTTCTTTCTTTCTTTCTTTCTTTCTTTCTTTCTTTCTTTCTTTCTTTCTTTCTTTCTGAATATTTTTTGACTCCCTGATCTTCCTGGGATTTCCTGGAGTCTCCCTCCTAAAGAGTAACCAGATGCAATCCTACTTAGCTGGTGAGCCTTCAGATAACTACCTCCTTCTGATACAATTAGAACTAAAATTTAGATAAAATATATATTCTCAATCTAGAAGACAGACTGTAATCAGTAGGCTATAATGTTTGGGAGGAGAGTAAATCTGAGGAAGTGGGCTGCAGCTCATAAAAGTTTATAACGTTGAATAAAATCTGTTATTCAGAAAAGTTGCTACCAGACTTCTGATGTTTTGCTGGTTGGGAAAATATCTTTTCCCGAGCTCTTTCAAGCTCTCAATTGGAACAAAAATTCAAAGAAACTGGATGAGGTTCAGAGAAGTGCAAGGAAGATGATCATGAAGCTAAGACAGAAACTTCTGAAGAGAGACTGAAAAGATAACCGAATTAGGAACTTTTTCCTAACAAGAAGAGCCATTTCACAGACCTTCCAAGGTCCAAAGACGGACTCTCTTTTACCGGAGAGATTCAAGTATACAGTTTCCAGCTCCCAATGATTTTAAACCTTAGAAGAACCACAAGAAACAATGAAAAAAGCAAGCAAAACTCACTTGGATCTGCTCTGGGTCAATGAAAAATTTGCTGAGAATGTTGCTAAGAAAATTCTGCACTTCGTACCATGGGTAAATGCTGTTGGAGCCATCCAGGACAATCACAATGTCCATGTAGGTGGAACATCCTGCACAAAGGTCAAAGAACAGTGGCAAAGGTCAGGCAATGGCAAAGAAGGATCCCCCAGAGTCCAGGTAGTCCTCGACTTACAACAATTAATTTAGTGACAGTTTGAAGTTACAACAGTATTAAAAAAAGTGACATAACCATTTTATACACTTAGGGACCTTTGTAGCATCCCCATGATCACGTGATTTACATTCGGATGCTTGACAACTGACTCACATTTGTGACGATTGCAGTGTCCTGGGATCACTTGATCCCCTTTTGTAACCTTCTGACAAGCAAAGTCAATGGGGAAGTCAGATTCACTTAACACCCATGTTACTAATTTAACAACTGCAGTGATTCACTTAACAAATGTGGCAAGAAAAGCCGTAAAATGGGGCAAAACTCCCTTAACAAATTTCTCACTGAACAACATAAATTTTGGTCTCAATTGTGGTTCGTAAGTTGAGGACTACCTGTATGTGCAGCGAAGTCCCTAAGCTTTCAATCCTAAGTCATTTTGGGCTGTTCCTCCTCTCTTCCCCAGCACATCACCCAACGTAGGAAATCAATGTTTAATATTTATTAGATTTATATCTCGCCTTTCCTTGGGAAGCTGAAGGTGGCCTACACAATACTCCTGATGCTGTTTGGTTCTCTGAACTTCTTGAAGTAGGTTGAAGGAGATGGACTGGTCCAAAGCCCACCACTGGACCTCCATGATTGAGGAGGGATTTGTGCAACACCCAAGCAGCCATCTCAAATCCAGACAACTCAATTTGGAATACGGGGGCCCAAAGGGGGCCATTGAATACCATGTGGCCTTTATATCAGCCTTCCCCTTCTGGGTGCTGCTGTTGTGTGAAGTGGGGAATTATGAGTCACTTTAGCCCCAGACAATGCTGGTTGGGGCCGATAAGCATTGTAGTCCTTCATTAGTTCTTGCTTAAATCTTTCAGCGTCTCTCCTGATGTTCTGTTTTAAATTGGTGGGTGCAAAATTGATTTGTTAGATCTCTCTTCCATGTTTCTTCCACAGCAAGTTTGTATTGCTGGGGGGAAGGAAGCAAACCCCGCTGGAAACAATCCCAGCACTTCTGATAAATGTAGTCCACAACTGGCCACTTCCAGGAGAGTCATGGGCACGTGAGGCTTTGGAAAACCCCAGGATGTGCTTCTAGCCCCTTAGTCAGCCCTCCTGTGGAACAAATGGTGGGCCTGACTCATAGGAGGCCAGGGCTGACTGCAAAGGGAACTTGGAGCCAACCCTGAGGGAGGGGTGGTCCTACCTACCAGCCTGGCTGGCTGAAAGTCACTTGGATGAAAGACAAAAGCTTATCTAGCAATAATGATGATGATGATGATGATGATGTGGCAAAGGCAAGCAAGGGTGGTACCAATAGTAATAGGCGCCTTGGGTGCAATCCCAAAACAACTGGAGCACCACTTGAACACCATCATCGGCATTGACAAATTCGCCATTAGTCAATTGCAAAAGGCGGCCTTACTAGGAACTGCTTCCATCCTGCGACGAGATCTGTAATACCATCAAACATCCACACCTGCCTATCCCAGGTCTTTGGTAAGGACTCGATAGGTAGACAAAAATGCCAGATCCAGTCTGAACATCTGGCTGATTGTGCGATGATCAATAATAATAGTAAAGTTGGAAGGGACCTTGGAGGTCATCTAATCCAACCCCCTGCTCAGGCAAGAAACCCTATAACCTTTCGGACAAATAGCTGTCCAGTCTCTTCTTAAAAACTTCCAGTGTTGGAGCACTTACAACCTGTGGAGGCAGGTGGTTCCGCTTGGAGATCCCTTTTCGACTTCTTGCTTAAGTACGATAAAAATGAAATTTTGACTTTAAGATTTGGTGATCAGATTGGTTATGATTTTAGAACTCGAGTACAGGTAGTCCTCGACTTACAACAGTTCATTTAGTGACCGTTCAAAGTTACAACGGCACTGAAAAAAGTGACCTGCGATTATTTTTCACACTTATGATTATTGCAGCGTCCCCCATGGTCACGTGATCAAAATTCGGATGCTTGGCCACTGGTTCATATTTATGACGGTCACAGTGTCCCGGGGTCACCTGATCAGCTTTTGAGAACTTCTGACAAGCAAAGTCAATGGGGAAGCCAGAATCACTTAACATGCAGCTAACTTAATAACGGTAGTGATTCACTTAACAACTGTGGCAAGTAAGGTGGTAAAATGGGGTGAAAGTCACTTAACTGTCTCGCTTAGCAACATAATGGGCAAATCTCACCTAACAACAGAAATTTTGGGCTCAACTATGGTCATAAGTCAAGGACTATGGTAGCTGTAAATTAAAAAAAAACAAACCTCAAACTTGTGCAAAACCTCAATTGCTCCACCCAAAAAGTGAGCATGGACCTATGCTGGGCTTTACAATCACCCAAGGAATGTGTCCGCACACTGCACAGAGCACCATTGGTTTATATCAGGCCTTTTCAACCAGTGGTATGGGTACCACCTGTGGTACATTGGCACCTGGCAGGTGGTACGCGACCATCCTAGAAAAGTGGTAGTGGGGGAAGGGAATGAGCTGAACCGGTGGCAGCACCGCACAAGCCTGAGCGAGAGACGGCTGGAGCTGCAGGGCTGTCAGGGCTCAGCGGAAGCGCCAGGATAAGCGCCAGGCTCCAGCTGGAGCTCGGCACTGATCCTGGTGCTTCTGCTGAGCCCAGAAGAAGCGCCGATCAGCTGGAATGTTGCAGCATCTCCAGGGTCTTGTGATTCAGATGCTTGGCAACTGATTCATATTTACGACAGTCAGTGTCCCAGGGTCATGTGAAGTGACCAAAACCTGCTGCAACCACCCAACAGATGGGGGGGAATAAAAACCAAACACCCCCACCCCACTGCCAATCCTCAACAGAAATGCTCACAACAATGGAAACCTCGGACAGGAGGAAGAGTGCCACCGGGCGGGCAGGCAGGTGTCTTGCTCGGCTGTGGCTTGGGGGGCACTTTTTTCAGTGCCATTGTAACTTCGAACAGTCACTAAGTGAACTGCTGTAAGTCAAGGACTACCTGTACTTTATCACTTTTTTCCTTTTTTTTTTCCTGGTCATCACGTTTTTGACACCTTGCTAGGCGACTGGTGGTACTCGGATGTTGCCATATCCTTTTCACCAATGGGTGAAAAGGTTGAAAAGCCCTGGTTTATAGCACACCATGGAGGACCAGTGGTGGGATTCAAATAAGTGAACAACTGATTTTCTGTCTGGATGCCCCTTCCAGAAGTCTATTGTGGGCCTGGGCAACAAAAAATTAGCTACCGGTTCTGCCGAAGTGGTGCAAATGGCTGAATCCCACCATTGTGGAGGACCCTATAGAATCAGCCGGGGGAGGGGATCTTCCAAAGTTAAACAGTTTAGAAGTCCAAGGAACAAAAGCCAAACTTACTCTGAGCCGTCGGGGCGATGTTTTCCATCAGCCGGAAGTCCTTGTCCACACTGGTGCACATCCCTGTGCTATACATGGATGTGCCGCATTCCTGGGACCAGAGGGGAGCACAGGCCTGTCGGAAAGAGAGATGCTCATGAGAACTCGTAATGGCTTCCCAGCTGGCTGTGGGGCTGCCCTGGGCATCCCTTGCCTGACTGCAGCCTACCTTTGAGAGGGAGGGGAAACAGAGAGATTCGGGCTGGGTGCCCCACACAACTGGAAGACACGTGAGTAGGGATGGTTGGCCCATAGCCTGTATTCACACAACATGCTTATAGAGACTTCTTTTCTGGGTTTGCGCAAGCCAGAAATCAGTTCGATGGACTGCGTCTAGCCCAGGGGTCCTCAACCCCCGGTCCGTGGACCAGTACCGGGCCACGGCATGCTAGCAACCGGTCCGCACAAACAAGCAAAGCCCCATTCGCAGGATGCAGGCAGCACACAAAACCATGCACCCTGCGGTCCGCAGAAAAACCTCTCTCCACGGAACCGGCCCCTGGTGCCCAAAAGGTTGGGGACTCCCGGTCTAGCCAACAAGCAGAGCCACAGAAAATGAACCAAGATAAAAACGAACATGATTGCCATTTAACTGACCAAATGAGATATGTTGTATGAACACATCCGTATAAGATCTGAGGCACGAGCAGCTTCCCCACAAAGCTGGTTCCTCTGTAAATCCATTTTTAAATAGGCAAAAGCAAAGAATTTCAAAATTATGAGATGGCCTTTGTATTTATGCTACCATAAAATGGTAGGAAGTCTGAGTCAATCTTCTCAGCTAATTTGGCTCTCGCTGTTTGTTCTTTATTATTGTTGTTGTTGTTGTTGTTAATCTTCAATTTGATTCACAGTCTGGCACTGGTAAAAATGAATTGAAGATATAGTAGTAGTAGTAGTAGTAGTAGTAGTAATAATAATAATAATAATAATAATAATAATAATAATAATAATAAGCGACATGACAAAGTAGCAACAATGGTGCATTGGAAGATCGCAAGAAATATCATTTGCCTGTAAGCAAAAACTGGTGGGATCATAAAATAGAGAAAGTCATAGAAAATGATAAAATTAAACTGCTCTGGGACTTCAGAATTCAAACAGACAAGCACCTGCAACATAACACCCCGGACTTAACAATTGTCGATAAGAAAGACAAAAATGTCTGTATAGTGGACGTGGCAGTGTCTGGAGACAGCAGAATAGATGAGAAAGAACTGGAGAAGATCACAAAATACAAAGACCTACAAATAGAAATAGAAAGACTGTGGCAAAAGCAAGCAAGGGTAGTACCAATAGTTAATAGGTGCCTTGGGTGCAATCCCAAAACAACTGGAGCACCACTTGGACACCATCATCGGCATTGACAAATTCACTATTAGTCAATTGCAAAAGGCAGCCTTACTAGGAACTGCTTCCATCCTGCGACGAGATCTGTAATACCATCAAACATCCATATCTGCCTATCCCAGGTCCTTGGGAAGGACTCAATAGGTAGACAAAATGCCAAATCCAGTCCGAACAACTGGCTGACTGTGCGATGATCCATAATAATAATAATAATAATAATAATAATAATAATAATAATAATAATAATAATAATAATAATAATAATAATAATAATAATAATAATGGTGGTGGTGGTGGTGGTGGTGATGAAGAAGAAGAAGAAGAAGAAGAACAAGAAGAAGAACAAGAAGAAGAACAAGAAGAAGAACAAGAAGAAGAACAAGAAGAACAAGAACAAGAACAAGAACAAGAACAAGAAGAACAAGAACAAGAACAAGAACAAGAAGAACAAGAACAAGAACAAGAACAAGAACAAGAAGAACAAGACGAAGTCTGGATAGTGGACGTGGCAGTGCCTGGAGACAGCAGAATAGAAGCGAAATAATAATAATAATAATAATAATAATAATAATAATAATAATAATAATAATAATAATAATAATAATAATGGTGGTGGTGGTGGTGGTGGTGGTGGTAATAGAAGAAGAAGAAGAAGAAGAAGAAGAAGAAGAAGAAGAAGAAGAACAAGAAGAACAAGAAGAACAAGAAGAAGAAGAAGAAGAAGAAGAAGAAGAAGAACAAGAACAAGAAGAACAAGAAGAAGAAGAAGAAGAACAAGAAGAAGTCTGGAGAGTGGACGTGGCAGTGCCTGGAGACAGCAGAATAGACGAGAAAGAACTGGAGAAGATAACAAAATACAAAGACCTACAAATAGAAATAGAAAGACTGTGGCAAAGGCAAGCAAGGGTAGTACCAATAGTAATAGGCGCCTTGGGTGCAATCCCAAAATAACTGGAGCACCACTTGGACACCATCGGCATTGACAAATTTGCCATCAATCAATTGCAACTGCTTCCATCCTGCGACGATATCTACAATATCATCAATTCAAACATCCACATCTGCCTACCCCAGGTCCTTTGTAAGGTAGACAAAAACGCCAAATCCAGTCTGAACATCTGGCTGATGGTGTGGTGATTAATAATAATAATAACAACAAAAACAACAACAATAATAATTCGTATATTGCATGAACCCAACAGATAGTTAGCTGAGTACTCAGCCTATTGTGTGAATGCAGCCTTAAAATCATCAGTAGAAAAGTTGAGGGGGAGGACATGGGGGGAACATTTAGGAATTAAGGAACAGAGACCCTCTTGGCCAGGGCTGCCCCAACACTAGCCATGCATAGGAGGCTCCAACATCCTGTTTTCCAAAGCAGAACCGGCTTCCCTGGAATGCCACCAAAATGAAACTAGAGAAAGCATTTGACACTCCTGGACAATCCATTAAAGGTGAGCAGGGCCAGAAAAGCCACCAAGAAAAAAAGTCTGGCTTTGGATGCATCTGTTGCGTTTACAGATGCATCCTATTTTCTCCCTCTCTGGGCCCAGTTCAACAGGAGGCACGAAAAGGCACATTTGTTCATTTATTTGTTCCTTGTTTGTTTATTCATTTATTCAATCAATCCATCAATCAGAATAGAGCTGGAAGGGACCTTGGAGGTCTTCTAGTCCAACCCCGTGCTCAAACAGAAGACCCTAGTATGCTATTTCAGACAGATCTTTTCTTGAAAATCTCCAGTGATGGAGCACTCACAACTTGGAATCCTGCATCCAGTTTTGGTCACCATGATGAGACTCTAGAAAGAGTACAGAGAAGAGCAACAAGGATGATTAGGGGACTGGAGGCTAAAGCATATGAGGAACGGCTGCTGGAATTGGGGGTGTCTAGTTTAACGAAGAGAAGGACGAGGGGGGACATGATAGTAGTCTTCCAGTATCTCAGGGGCTGCCCCAAAGAAGAGGGAGTCAAGCTATTCTCCAAGGCGCCTGAAGGCAGGACAAGAAGCAACGGATGGAAAGTAATCAAGGAGAGAAGCAACCTAGAACTAAGGAGAAACTTCCTGACAGTGAGGACAATTAACCAGTGGAACAACCTGCCTCCAGGAGCTGTGAATGCTCCAACACTGGACGTTTTTAAAAAGAGACTGGACAGCCATTTGTCTGAACTGGTATAGGGTTTCCTGCCTGAGCAGGGGGTTGGACTAGATGACCTCCAAGNCCCCCCCCCCCAGTCCTTCTTTTCTCTAGACTGGCCATACCCAATTCCTGCAACCGTTCTTCATATGTCTTAATCATCTTTGTTGCTCTTCTCAGTTTATGAAGCCACCCATCTCTTGGATAACTTACATTTAGAAATGCAAAAGGACAGACTGCTCCCACAATACAGGTAGTCCTCACTGAAATGACCATTTGTTCAGTGACCATTCAAAGTTAAGATGGCATTGAATGAATGGTAGTTAGGCCCATATTATTATTATTATTATTAAAAAAAAATGGAAAAGAGTGTAAATGTAAAAATTTACCGCTTTGTCATTATTAGCATCGTTGTCTATGGAGATTCTCAGTCATCCAGATCATGGTTGTCCCAAAGGTGTTTTTTTTTTTTCAAAAGACAACTGGACTTTGTTTTGTTTTGTTTTTCTTTGAAGATGTTTCACTTCTCATCCAAGAAGCTTCTTCGGTTCTACATTCTTGGCAGGCGTCTGGCCATTCAGCACTCTGACCTTCAGGATTTATATTCCTTGCAGTCCTACAGTCTGCCAGAATGCTAACAACAACCAGATAACTGCAAGGAATATAAATCCTTCCATTCCCTGCCATTCAGTCAGAACTGAAGAAGCTTCTTGGATGAGGGGTGAAACGTCTTCGAGGAAAAATAAAACAAAGTCCAGTTACCTTTTGAAACGCATCTTTTGGGATATTGCCATTGTTATTTGCTTTGTCGTTTCCCTCTAGATCAGTGGTGGCGAACCTATGGCACGCGTGCCAGAGGCGGCATTCAGAGCCCTCTCTGTGGGCACGCACGCCATGCCCCAGAGATGGCAACCATCCCTCTTCAACCAGCCGCCCGCTAACTCGCCGAGGTCTCACGTGGCCGGATGCATCCCAGTATGGCTGGTTTCCCTCCCCCCCGTCCCATCCCTCCTGGCCTCGCATGCTCTCCTTTTCCCGGGCACAACCCACTGCATCGCCTCCTCAGCTGTCGGCCAGCCGTCCAGCTCCGAGGCGGCTTCTCTGAACTGCTGGCGGCGGGCTGCGGAGCCCCAGAGTGCACCGGTCGGGGGGCCGGCAAGCTGTGGCTGCTGACGGACACTGTCGGCCCCCATGTGCTCGCTAGCCTCTGTGTGGGAGCCAATGGTGTCAGGCAGCAGCCGCCCTGGCCCCTGCCTCGCCTTGCCCTGTGACAATGGCACCTTTGCCCTGCCTCGCCTTGCCTCACCTCACCCCACAGGACGAGCCTCCTGCCCACCGCCCCACCTGCCAGAGACCCCCTGGATCTCCCCCAACCCTGCCTGGCCCCCACAGGCGTCCCACCCCACGAGCAACATCGAGGTGACCACGCCCACCTTGGCCACACCCACCCGGTCTGCCATGACCGCCACAGCCACGCCCACTTGGCACCCGGCAATAAGTAAGTTGGTTTTGGGTTGCAGTTTGGCCACTTGGTCTCTAAAAGTTTCGCCATCACTGCTCTAGATTGTTTTTGTTGTTGTTGTTAATTGTGAAGTCGTGTCCGACCCATCGCGACACCATGGACAACATTCCTCCATGTCTTCCTGTCCTCTACCATCTTCTGGAGTCCATTGAAGCTCCCGTCTGCTGCTTCAGGGACTCCATCCAGCCACCTCCTTCTCTGTCGTCCCCTTCTTCTCTTGCCCTCCATCTTTCCCAGCATCAGGCTCTTCTCCAGTGAGTTAAGCATTGTTATTGGACATTGGACAAGCTCAGCTTATTGATTACTCTGTGGTTCGATATATGGGGCAAACAGGCCACTCCAGCAGCAAAATTAAGGGTGTTGTGTGAACAGCAATTGTGCCCAACTCACCCTGTTCTGCTCTAGGGCTGGTCAACAAGCCTCACCCTTCTATGGTTTTGCAACTGAAATTACTGCAGCAGAGCTAGCTTTTTATAGCTCTCGTTCTTTCTTTTCTTTTCTTTTTTTTTAAAATATGTGGTTAGGGATGTGCTTTATTTAAAAAAAAAGAAAAGCATACCATTGAAGATACTTACCACAAACCCATCATCTTTGTTGGCCATCAGCGTCATCCCAAAATGCATGTTTTTTGTTTGCCTGGAAATATTCCGGAGACTCATGTCACCTAGTTGCAATTCAGAAATGGAGAAAGGAGGGAGGAAGGAAGGAGAGAGAGAGAAAAGAAGATCAAAATGGAAAATGCAATGTTTGGATAATGCTGAAAAGTGCGTCTCCAGCATGCTTTCCTATATAATTACCGATGTGCTTCAACCTGTCTGTTTTCAGCCCCTCTCAGCCAACTGCTTCACTCCATGAATTTGATTCCTTTCAGTTTTGGTCAGCACACTATAAAAAAGATGTTGAAACTCTGGGAAGAGTGCAGAGAAAAGCAACAAAGATGATTAGGGGGCTGGAGGCTAAAACATACGATTGCAGAAATTGGGTATGTCTACTCTAGCGAAAAGAAGGACCAAGGGTGACAGGATAGCAGTCTAATCATCATCATCATCACCATCATCACCACCACCACCATCATCATCATCATCATCAAGTTGGAAGGGACCTTGGAGGTCATCAAGTCCAACCCCCTGCTCAGGCAGGTAACCCTATACCATTTCGGACAAATGGCTGTCCAGTTTCTTCTTAAAAACTTCTAGTGTTGGAGCATTCACCGCTTCTGGAGGCAGGTTGTTCCACTGGTTAATAGTTCTCACTGTCAGGAAGTTTCTCCTTAGTTCTAGGTTGCTTCTCTTCTTGATTAGTTCCCATCCGTTGCTTCTTGTCCTGCCTTCAGGCGCTTTGGAGAATAGCTTGACTCCCTCTTCTTTGGGGCAGCCCCTGAGATATTGGAACACTGCTATCATGTCCCCCCTCGTCCTTCTCTTCATTAAACTAGACATACCCAATTCCAGCAACCGTTCTTTATATGTTTTAGCCTCCAGTCCCCTAATCATCTTTGTTGCTCTTCTCTGCACTCTTTCTAGAGTCTCAACATCTTTTTTACATTGTGGTGACCAAAACTGGATGCAGTATTCCAAGTGTGGCCTTACCAAGGCCTTGTAAAGTGGTATTAAACTTCATGTGATCTTGATTCTATCCCTCTGTTAATGCAGCCCAGCACTGTGTTGGCCTTTTTGGCAGCTGCAGCACACGGCTGGCTCGTATTTAAGTGATTGTCCACTAGGACTCCGAGATCCCTCTCACAGTTACTACTATTGAGCAAGGTACCCCCTATACTATACCTGTACATTTGGTTTTTCTTGCCTAAATGTAGAACCTTGCTTTTTTCACCATTGAATTTCATTTTCTTCCAATATCTGAGGGGCTGCCACAAAGAAGAGGGGGTCCATCTATTTTCCAAAGCACCCGGAGGGATAACGGATGGAAATTGATCAAGGAGAGATTCAACCTAGAAATAAGAATAAATTTTCTGACAGTGAGAACAATCAACCAGCTTGCCTTCAAAAGTTATGGGTGCTCCAGCACTGGAGGCTCTCAAGAAAAGACTGGACAGCCATTTGTCAGAAATGGTCTATAGGGTCTCCTGCTTGAGCAGGGGTTGACTAGATGACCTACAAGGTCCCTTCCAACTCTGTTATTCTGTATTCAATAGTTGCAAAAAAAAAAAAAAAAGGAAAGAGGTTTCAAGGCACAAAGCCCTGGAAGGGGTGAGGGATGGGGGGGCATTATTGCAGTCTATGTGCAAAGGACCTGACAACTGTTGATCACAGCTATGAGTCAATAGGATGAGGCAGAGGCTAAAAAAAGCAAACACATTTTTAGTATCATTTCCAATTCATGGGAAGAAATAATTCCACGGTTTTCTGCCTTAGAAAAAACCCCATCTCCACTTCTGTGCACCACAGTTTAAAGAAGAAGCTGCACAAAGTCATAAACACTGAACACATGTTTGGAAAAACTTCCTCGCAGCAGTTTGTCAGCACACTTCTGGCTTATGTGAGGGGATCTCCCTGGTGAACTGATTAGATAAATAATCTGGGGGATGCATGGGGTGGCATTGGTGGGCCACATAAGCCTCTTTAAATCCAAGGATTCAAACCTCTCTCCTTCCCTTTTGGAGTTAGAAGCCCCCCATCCCACCCCATCCCTCGGTTGCAATTTATAGACATCTCCTATTAGGCCTGGGCCTTCTGCTCAACGGAACCAGCTGCTAAAATTTGGCTGTGAAAAATGGAAGAATTTCTATGGTATAATTTGGCTCTTTGGGCAAATATGAGTGAAGATGCCTCCCAGAAGAGGGTCCCATTTCCCCCCTAAAGGTGGGCAGAAAAATAACCACCTAGTGGCTTGTGAGGCTCCTCCAGAAGGTCAGAAGACCCCCCCCCAGCATGGTCTGTTCCCTTTTCAAACCATTAGGGAGCATTCCAAAAGAGTGCTCTGTCAAACAAAGATTGGCACTGAATAACAGAATAACACAGGTGGAAGGGACCTTGGAGGTCTTCTAGTCCAACCCCCTGTTCACGCAGGAAAACCTATACCATTTTAGACAAAGGGTTGTTCGGTCTCTTCTTAAAAACCTTCAGTTTTGGACCACCCACAACTTCTGGAGGCAAGCAGTTCCACTGGTTGATTGTCCTCACTGTCAGGAAGTTTCTCCTTAGTTCCAGGTTGCTTCTCTCCTTGATGAGTTTCCATCCGTTGTTTCTTGTCCTGCCTTCAGGTGCTTTGGAGAATAGGTTGACCCCCTCTTCTTTGGGGCAGCCCCTCAAATATTGGAACACTGCTATTATGTCACCCCTGGTCCTTCTTTTCATTAAACTACACAGACCCAATTCCAGCAACCGTTCTTCCTATGTTTTAGCTCCAGCCCCTAATCATCCTTTTCGCTCTTCTCTGTACTCATTCCAGAGTCTCAACATGTTTTTTGTACTGTGGTTACCAAATATAAATACTGCTATTTATGTTATGTAGGGATTGGGTGACTGATCTGGTGATCTCCAAGATTTTTCACCCACAAAACAATGATTCCATCCAGAATCCCACCTAAACGTTCCTGATGCCCCTCCACTAGTTGTGCTTATTTATTTTTATCCCATCTTGATTATTTTCGTAAATAACTCAAGGTGGGGAACATATCACATACTCCTTCTTCCTCCTATTTTTTGCATTGCAACGACCCTGTGAGGTGGGTTGGGCTGAGAATGAGTGATTGGCCCAAAGTCACTTAGCCAGCTTTCATGCCTCAGGTAGGATTAGAACTCACCGTCTCCTGGTGATTGGCCCAAAGTCATCCAGCTGGTTTTCATGCCTAAAGCAGGACTAGAACTCACTGTCTCCTGGTGATCGGCTCAAAGTCACCCAGCCAGCTTTCATGCCTAAGGCGGGACTAGAACTCACCGTCTCCTGATGATCGGCTCAAAGTCACTCAGACAGCTTTTATACCTAACGTGGGACTAGAATTCACAGTCTCCTGGTTTCTAGCCCCGTGCCTTCGCCACTAGACCAAGCTAACTCTCAGAGATTCATATATCCATATATTTCTGAATATAGTATGGATGCTTCAAAGCGTGTACCTATATTGACTTTAGTGCATGTTGAGTTTTTCCTCTCTCCCACAATGCACTTGTAAACATCACCTTTCCGGTCATCTTCAGTTCCATCCCAAGGTGCGCCCACCAACATCCTAATGAGAGAAGCATCTGTGTTAGAAAGACTTGATAAAATTAAACCTCATCCAAAACTAGAAATAAAATCAATGTGAGGCAAACACGAGAGGGTTAAAAATGAGAGAGAGTCCTCCATAAAATTGCAATTGTATCAGGAAAACTGTTTCTGGGGACACCACTTTTCCCAGGGTGGGCAGGTGGAGGGGTCTGTTCTTAAATGAGCCTTGGTCAATCATGTAGATGTGTTTTGTGTTGGCTTTTGGACCAGTCCTTGAGAACTAAAGAGAATGAAGTATCTGAACAGCCTGATCTGTTTTTCATCTGTGTATAAAAATATAATCCAGACAACCTCCCCATTCCTACAATTCACAATTCAAACATATTGTCTTTTCATTTGCAATTCTCCTGGTTTTTCATTGCTGCCAAAATGTAACCCACATATTCCTCACGGCTTTGAGTAACATGATGCATTTATCTTAAGGGAGAAAAAAGTATGTCTGGATGAAAACCGTGGGATTTTGTTGTTGTTTATTTTTTGAGTGGTTCTCTTTGGTTACAACTGCAACGTTCCCTTGCTTTCTAGGGTGAGAAAAGAGGCAGAAACCCCTTTAACAGACCCACACCCCAATATTTTCTAAAGGGAAAAAAGGAGGATTCAGAGATGAATTTTGAACAGCTGGCTCCATTTTTTTTAACAGTGTAGCCCTGAGGTGAGTTAATTTTGGTTTCTACAAATAAATGTTGGAAATTTCCTTTCTTAAAAGCCTCCATTGTTGCAGTACCCACATCTTCTGGAGGCAAGTTGTTCCACTGGTTAATTGTTCTTACCGTTAGGAAGTTTCTCCTTAAATCCAGGTTGCTTCTCTCCTTGATCAGTTTCTATCAGTAGTTTCTTGTCTTGCCTTCTGGTGCTTTGGAGAATAAGTTGACCCCCTCCTCTTTGTGGCAGCCCCTCAAATATTGGAAGATCCCTCATCCTTCTTTTCTCTAGAGTAGCCAAACCCAAATCCTGCAACTGTTCTTCATATGTTTTCGTCTCCAGGCCTTTAATCATCTGAGTTGCTCTTCTCTGCACTTTTTCCAAAGTCTCAACATGTTTTTTGTAATGTGGTGACCAAAACTGGATGCAGTATTCCAGGTGTGGCCTTACTAAGGATTTATAAAGTGGTACTAACATTTCACGTGATTTTGATTTTATGCCTCTGTTTATACAACCAAGGATTGTATTTGCTTTTCTGGCTGCTGTTGCACACGGCTGGCTCATGTTTAAGTGATCCTCCACTAGGACTCCAAGGTCCCTCTCACAGTTACTGTTTTTGAGCCAAGTTTCGCCCAATCTGTACTTGTGCCTTTGGGTTTTTCCTGCCCAGGTGTAAAACCTTGCTTTTCTCCACGTTAAATTTTATTTTGTTGGATAGGCCCCATTGTTCAAGTCTATCAATATATTTTTGGATCCTGAGCTTGTCTTCTGGGGTGTTGGCGATTCCTGTCAGACCCTCTAGATCAGCAATCCCAACCTTTCTGATGCCAAAAAGCGGTTTCAGAAGAAAAATTGTCTTCCATGGATGGGGAGGGGATAGGTTCGTGCATGTAAACTAGATCCCGCATATGTGCAAATGAAGCTTTGCTCGTTCACCCACTGCTTGCATCGCCTGGTTCCCAACAGGCTGCAGACAGAGCTGGAGAAGTACAAATTCAGCCTCTTTTCCCACTGAACAAGTTGGTTCAGGCTGCTGGGAAGCACAAATTCACAATTCTGCTTCAATCCTGCAGAATTTGGCTAAATTACAGAGTGATGGAGTAAAAGTGGTTGTTTCCTCGGACTCAAGAAGAGATAAACAGTGGGCGGGAAAGTATTGAGAAGAGGAACACTTGGAATGAAGACATTAACAGAAGAATATGAAACATGAGGAGATTTCATTAACAACAAAGGTCAGAGAGCAAGAAACAGCAGGCAGAAGAAGTGCAGCACCTTCTAACTATGGATTTGGGGAGCGTTACTAACAGGCAGTGGATTACAAGAAGAACCAGTCAATCTTGGACCAAATAAAGGTTAACTGGAGAAGCTCACATATTTTGGGCATGTAAAGGGAGTGAACAAAGGACAGGAAAAAGGTTTTGTGGAGAGGGTGAGGGAATTAGAGAAACAGAAGGATAATGGATGAATGAATCCTCTGGAGCATTTCCTAAAGATCTAAGAATTGTCTCTAAATGCGGACACCGATTTTGTCCATCCGTTCATCCAAAATTGGGCACCAAACAACTAAACCAAACAAAGGAATAAAGAGTTGGGGACCCTATAATGAAACTGAAAAAAGTGACTTACAACCATTTTTTCACACTTACGACCGGTGCAGCCTCTCCACGATCATGTGATCAAAATTCAGAAGCTTGGCAACCGACTCGTATTTATGACGGTTAGAGTGTCCCAGGGTCATGTGATCATCTTTTGCAGCCTCCGGTCAAGCCAAGTCAATGGGGGAGCCAAGTTCACTTAACAACTGTCTTGCTAACTTTGCAACTGCAGCGGTCCACTTAACAACGGTGGCAAGAGAGGGCATAAAATGGGGGCAAAATTCACTTAACAACAGAAATGTTCGTCTCAATTGTGGAAAATAAAACAAGATGGACAACAATTTCCTACTACAAACAATCATCAGCCCTGAGGATACTTTGGGTTTTTTTCTCATCAGCCGGTCACTAAATGGCCATTTTCATCCTCTGCAACGTCCCATCTGAACACGAGTTCCCGCCAACTTCTTCCTATGATTTCCTGCTATGTGACTCATCCCATTTCCTGCCCCATCTGCAGAACCCATTCATCAGCTCCACCTCAAACTTTGTGGCTTTTTTTGCCACAGTGGGGCAGCTGCCCAAACTGCTGGTCACTCTCACGGTCTATAAGCACTATTTCCTGCTCTGGGTTGATCTTTGGACCCAAATCACCGGTTGGAAGCAGTTGCTGTATTCCCCCACCTGCATTCATCCCTAAATTATTTCCAGAGGGAAGGCTGCCAATTGTTTTTTTGTACTTTATTAAATGTTTCACAAAACAGCTGATGTTTGACTGGGGACGTCCACAAGACAACTCAGTGTCCTTAATGATTGAAAAAGCAGAACTGGAGGCTTGCAGTTGGCAACGGGCTCGATGTCCCAAAACTGAATGGCAGAAAAATCAAAGTGCATTTTCAGACTTCGTGATGAAGAGGTACTCCAATCAATCAGAATAGAGCTGGAAGGGGCCTTGGAGGTCTTCTTGTCCAACCCCTTATTCAAGCAGGAGACCCTATACCATTTCAGACAAGTGGCTGTCCAGTCTGTTCTTAAAAACCTCCAGTGGCAAGCCGTTCCACTGGTTAATTGTCCTCACTGTCAGGAAATTTCTCCTTAGTTTCAGGTTGCTTCTGTCCTTGATTAGTTTCCATCCATTGTTTCTTGTCCTGCCTTCAGGTGCTTTGAGAAATAAGTTGACCCCCCTCTTCTTTGTGACAACCCCTCAAATATTGGAACGCTGCTATCATGTCACGCCACTCCCCAAACCTAACCACGCATCCTTCAGTAGGGTTACAACATCCATTCTTTCCTTATTCCAATATCCTCATTGTCCCTCTCTGTAGATGGCAAAGACAGGTTTCCCAAGTGGGTTTTTCCTTGCAAGCCCCCAGGCTGACCCAGCCATTTTGCCCCCTATCTAAGGTTCCTCTCAGTGAGCACAAAATGATAATAGCCTCCTCAAGTCTCTCATATAATATTTGCTACGGTAGAGAATAACAGAGTTAGAAGGGACCTTGGAGGTCTTCTAGTCCAACCCCCTGCTCAGGTAGGAAACCCTATACTGGGGGTAGTGAATCTTGGCTCTTTTATGACTCGTGGACTTCAACTCCCAGAATTCCTGAGCCAACATGAGGGAAACTTTGGCCCCTTCACGACTCGTGGTCTTCAACTCCCAGAATTCCTGAGCCAGCATGAGGTAAACTTTGGCCGCTTCGTGACTAGTGGACTTCAACTCCCAGAATTCCTGAGCCAGCATGAGGTAAACTTTGGCCCCTTCATGACTCGTGGACTTCAACTCCCAGAATTCCTGAGCCAGCATGAGGGAAACTTTGGCCCCTTCATGACTCGTGGTCTTCAACTCCCAGAATTCCTGAGCCAGCATGACGTAAACTTTGGCCCCTTCATGACTCGTGGACTTCAACTCCCAGAATTCCTGAGTCAGCATGGTCATAAAAAGTCCACAAGTCATAAAAGAGCCAAGGTTGCCTACCCCTGGCCTATACCATTTCAGACAAAATGATTCCTCAGCTCTCTGTTAAAAGAAGCAGAGGTTTCTTTATGGGACCATAGGAGAGGAAGCAGGGAAAATCACTTCACATGGACTGGCCCCCTGCCCAGTGCAGGTCTTCCCCGGTCCAGCACCCCGCAGGATGGCCATCCTACGGGACCCCAAGGCAAAACCTGAGACTTAAAACATCTCTCAGGCCTCCTCACAGCTGCACCTGCACACTTAATCTCGGTTAGTAACCTGAACCTTAATTTGTTCTTTTGTGGCTGATCATGTTGTACAACTCCCCCCCCCCATTTGAATGCATTATACAGGTGGACCTCGACTTACGACCACAATTGAGCTCCACCTTTACGTTGCTAAGCGAGACAGTTAAGTGACTTTCACCCCATTTTACCATCTTTCTTGCCACTGTTGGTAAGTGAATCGCTGCAGTTGTTAAGTTAGTAACACAACTGTTAAGTGAATCTGGTCCCCCCATTGACTTTGCTTGTCAGAAGGCCGCAAAAAGGAATAACTTGACCCCCCCTCAGGACACTGCGACCGTCATAAATATGAATCAATTGCCAAATGTCCGAATTTTGATCACGTGACCCTGGGGAGGCTGCAACGGTCGTAAGTGTGAGAAATGGTCCTAAGTCACTTTTTTTCAGTGATGTTGTAACTTTGAACGGTCACTAAATGTAATAATAATAATAATAAAGTTGGATGGGACCTTGGAGGTCATCTAGTCCAACCCCCTGCTCAGGCAGGAAACCCTATACCATTTCGGACAAATGGCTGTCCAGTCTCTTCTTAAAAGCTTCCATTCGCAGCTTCTGGAGGCAGGTTGTCCAATGAACTGTTTTAAGTCAAGGATTGCCTGTACTTTATTCCATGCATCTGATAGTCCACGAGAGTTTACTCGCTATAGTACATTTTGCATCTTTGAAGTAGTGAGCTTCTTTCTTGTTGATTCTTGGGTGGAGGGGGGGGCAGACGAAGGAGTAGGAATAAAAAAGCAGCCTCAACACAGCTGCACAAACTCACCATTGTTGCTCTTGAGCTGTGAACTGCAGGACTTTATAGCCGAACTGGGCATCCTGAGGCCCACGAAAGATCTGAGCTCTTTTCACATCGATGTTAAAAGGGGTGACCCGGCCTGGAGGGAGGGAAAAAGACGGAGCTGGAGACCTTGCCGCTTCCTTTTTTCCTTTCATGCAGGAGAAATGAGGCGCTATTCAGACAACCAGGTTTACTGGGGCACTGGAAGGGATGCATTGATGCATTTGCGCAACGTGCAAAGCTAGTGGGTCAAGCTTAGCAAATTCCCAAAAGCGAAGCAGGAGAATTTGGTTAGTTCTTGAATCTGGGCTAGAGGGAGAAGTCAAAGAGAATTATCTGGAAGAAGAAAATAGTAGAGATGCATCCATGAAATTACCAAGATTCAAACTCATTCAAATTTGTATTTTCCAGAACCCAGAGGCTTTTAGGTGACTCTCTCTCTCTCTCTCTCTCCCTCTCCCTCTTTCTTTCTATCTTTCTCACTTTCTCTCTCCCCCTCCCTTTCTCTCTATCAATCTTTTTCTCACTCTCTCTCTCTCCGTCTGCTCAAAATGCACAACCCTCAACAAATAGACAAACAAAACAAATTGCTCTAGTCTAGAGATATACATGCAAAAGGGTTGCTGGATCACAACTTCCCCCAGTCCCTTTGTAGGGTCCTCTGTTGACCAATAGCAATGGCCCTTAGACTTATATACCACTTCATTGTGCTTTACAGCACTCTTTAAGCGGTTTTACAGAGTCAACCTTTTGCCCCCAACAATCTGGGTCCTCATTTTACTGGCCTCGGAAGGACGGAAGGCTGAGCCAACCTTGAGCAGATCAGGATCGAACTGCTGGCTATGGGCAGAATTAGCCTGCAATACTTCATTCTAACCACTGCGCCACCATGGCAATAGAATAGAATAGAATGGAATGGAATGGGGTGGAATGGAAATAGGAATGGAAATGGAAATAGGAATAGGAATAGAATGGAAATAGGAATGGAAATAGGAATAGGAATAGGATAGAGTATATAATAGAATAGAATAGAATAGAATAGAATAGAATAGAATAGAATAGAATAAGCACTTAGACTTATATACTGCTTCACAGTGCTTTACAGCCCCCTCTAACGGTTTACAGACTCATCCAGTTGCCCCCAACAATCCGGGTCCTCATTTTACCGGCCTCGGAAGGATGGAAGGCTGAGTCAACCTTGAGCAGGTCAGGATCGAACTGCTGCAGTGAGCAGAGTCAGCCTGCAAAGCCACATTCTAACCACTGCGCCATCACGATTCTTAACAAGTACTTGTTTTGCAGGAGGAGCGAGGCTTTTTTTTGCTCACATTGCTCAAACAACCAGCCCCTCTCAACCATGGCTAAACCCTTCAGGAGAAATTTCCAAATTCACCTCTGTTACATTGGCTCCAAAACTGGGCTGTTTTTGGTTAATTCAACCAACGGATTCCAGAGGAAAAAGAAAGCAGGTGGAACCGTGGTCTGTGCCCAGTGGTTGATCTTGGCTTCTCAAAGCTGCTCATTTGGGAGAGACTCAAAAATGCCGCCCAGAGTTAAAAGTAAGTATGAACCAATTCATACTAAGAGCCACAGCATGCTAAAAACAGGATCTAGACCAGGAGTCTCTAAACTCGGCCGCTTTAAGACTTGTGGACTTCAACTCCCAGAATTCCTCAGCCAGCCATGCTGAGGGGAAAGGGAGAGGTTTCCAAGCTGAGACATGCTGGCTCGGGAATTCTGGGAGTTGAAGTCCACGAGTCATAATGCAGCCTAGGCCTAGGCCAGAGGTAGGCAACCTTGGCTCTTTTATGACTTGTAGACTTCAACTCCCAGAATTCCTGAGCCAGCATGAGGGAACTATGGCCCCCTCATGACTGGTGGACTTCAACTCCCAGAATTCCTCAGCCAGCATGGCTCAGCTTAGAAACCTCTCCCTTTCCCCTCAACATGGCTGGCTCAGGAATTCTGGGAGTTGAAGTCCACGAGTCATAAAAGAGCCAAGGTGGCCTACCCCTGCTCTAGCAGTACTCTGCAATCCTCATAACAAAAATTGGTCACTCTTTAAGTCAGCCTTTCAGATATGTTGGATTGCGAACCCCACAACTCCTAGCTAGCTTTCCATCAGCGAATATGCTAGACATCTACAGGAGTTCATATTGGGGAAGGTTGAATTAAAGCATCAGCCTGAGAGTTGCTTATCTGATTGGTTTGAATTATTCAGCCTGGCTGGGGAAGTCTGGGAGTTAAAGGACAGACATTTTCAAGCTGCTTCGGTTGAGAAACACTTACGGAATAATAAAGGACCTTGGGGGGTCTTCTAGTCCAACCCCCTGCTCCTGCAGGAGACCTCTGTATAATTCTGGACAAATGGCTGTCCAGTCTTTTCTTAAGAAAGTTTCTCTGAGCTGACAACAGGACTTAGAGAAAGTGTCTAATTAATACAAAGGCACGTAAAATGCTTTGCTAATGAAAACGAGTGCATTTCGTTATGTCTTTGCAAAAGAAAGCAATATAAATGTATTGGCTTGAAACCTTTCTCTGATCGTCTCTGACTGAGCTCATCCACAGCTCGCTTCCTCAACAACAGCTCAGTGTGTGGAAAAGAGCACACCGTTTAAGGATCCTGCAAAAGGATGTGTAAGGGAAGGGTGTAGTCCACCCCTCCACACAACGCCACCTCTGTCCACAGCACCACAGTCTGCAAACTCCAGAGAAAAACAAGGGAAATGGGCTAGAGGGGAGGAGTGTGGCTTGAAAATCTAAATTTTACACATAAATAATGGGTGATTCTTATGTATACCCAGGACAGGCCAACTTTGAACTTCCACCACAAGCTTGAGCACTGAGCTTGGTAAGGAATACGTCTCATTGAATGTATTCATTTGTTTATTTCTTTATTTACCACAGTTTTGGACCGCCCATTTCCCTCAGAGAGGGACCCTGGGGACTTTTCCTGAACCTGATCCTCACAGGGCCAACTGCGAAAGAGCAACCGAAACTTTTGCTATTTCTTTATTTATTTGCTCATTCGTTCGTTCGTTCGTTCATTTATTTACCACAGTTTTGGACCGCCCATTTCCCTCAGAGAGGGACCCTGGGGACTGAACATGATCCTCACTTGGTCAGCCCTGAGAGAGCAACATCTAAACTTTTGCTGTCTGTCTGTGTTCTAGAATAGTCTGTCTATCTATCTATCTATCCTTAACTGTCTGTCTGTCCGTCCGTCCGTCCGTCCATCCATCCATCCATCCATCTGTAACGTCTGTCTGTCTGTCTGTCTGTCTGTCTGTCTGTCTGTCTGTCTGTCTGTCTATCTATCTATCTATCTATCTATCTATCTATCTATCTATCTATCTATCTATCTATCTGTCACAGTTTTGAACCGCCCAGCTCCCTCAGAGAGGGACCCTGACTGCTGTACGATGAAGTGTTAAAATATCAAAACAGTATAGAAAAGTTAAGGAATAAGGCAAGGATGAGAAAACACTGTTAAACTTAATTTAAGGGCGAAGGGGGGGGATGCACCTTTTTAAATAAACCACTATCAATCTTTTCAAAGACAACACATATAAAAGAGCTGGCCTTCAGAAGGGCCTATATGACAATTTACCACAGCCAACTCACCACGGCCAACGTGCCGTGGGATGACTCGCTGTGGGCCAACTTGCCGTGGGATAACTTGCCACGGGACAAGAGTTACCCTAATATAAAAAAAATGGTGGAAAAGAATCATGAAAGAAAAGATGCAAAAGGAGGGACAGAACGACATGCGAATGGCGAAAATTAAAATGTTGAATTAAATTGAATTGTTCAATTGTCCTGCCCCACGGCGTGCTGGCCACGGCGACTTGCTCCATTCTGCCTTTGGAAAGTGGGTCGTTCTCAATTGATGACGAAAATGGATCCCAAAATTTCTGTTGTTAAGTGAGACCTTAGTTAAGTGAGTTTTGCTCCATTTTACGAACTTTCTTTGACTGCCTCTATGCAGCCCACGTGAGGTCGTTTAGACATCGAAAATAATTAAAGGTACACCGTGCATGCAGTACAACTGCATTGCAAAAAACTACTTTTTTCCCAATTTACTTGTGGGCATGTGTGCCTACGCACCTTCATGGCATTCAAACCCATATAATTTAATGCTTTTTATAAAGCAATAGCACTTAGACGTATATACTGCTTCACAGTGCTTTACAGGCCTCTCTAAGCGGTTTACAGACTCAGCCTTTTGCCCGCAACAATCTGGGTCCTCATTTTATCCACCTCGGAAGGATGGAAGGCTGAGTCAACCTTTTTATAAACCAATAAAATTAATATTGAATTAAGTCTGAGATGGTATAGATTCTCCTGCTTTGAGCAGGGGGCTGGACTAGAAGACTTCCAAGGTCCCTTCCAGCTTCTATTCTATTCTATTCTATTCTATTCTATTCTATTCTATTCTATTCCATTTTCTGTTCTATTCTATTCTATTCTATTCTATTCCATTTTCTGTTCTATTCTATTCTATTCTGTTCTATTTTCTGTTCTGTTCTATTCTATTCCATTCCATTCCACTTTCTATTCTATTCTATTCTATTCTATTCTATTCTATTCTATTCTATTCTATTCTATTCCATTCCATTCCATTCCATTCCATTCCATTCCATTCCATTCCATTCTACTCTACTCTACTCTACTCTACTCTACTCTGCATTCTATTCTATTCTATTCTATTCTATTCTATTCTCGGCCCTCCACAACAGTTTCTCATGTGGCCTCTTGGGAAAATTAACTGCCCCCCCCCCCGCTTTATACAATAATGCTTTCAGAATCACTCCACGAAATTGAGATTTTTGTGTTGCTTTCCTCAGAAAGAAAGGAAATAAAGATGCCTTCCTAAGCTAACCACAGAGAGCTATTAAATATACAGCCCCTGCTGTTCGCTTTGGAAGGCCCGTGATGGTTTCCCCACAAACAGCCCAAAATACTGATTTTTCTCCGCAGTGGGCGCAGCAGAGGGACTGAAATGCTGGCGAAGGAAGCGAAGCACCAGTTTAATTTAGAAAAAAACCATTTCAAAGGGGGCAGCCCACTGACCATCCGCGTTCAGCTGCAGAGAAGCCAGGAGGAGGAACCATGGGCTGCACCCACCCAACGCACACTTAAGCCTCAACAGCTCAGCAACTGTAGAGCCTCCAGTATCTGCACCCATTGGCCTTTTACTGACTTGGTTAAGAGATTACCTGCCACCTGATTCCAGGTATGTATCGTTTAAACCAATTCTCTGCCACCGGGCACTCTCTGGGTTTCAGTTGGCACCTCCCCACCTTCTATGGTGCAGGTGAAGATCCTTTATTAAATGTCTGGATACAAATATTATAAAGATAATCGGGAAGATGGTCGGCTGCAAAACAATCTTCCTCAAATAAGTTACCCAGACCTAATCCACATATCAGCAACGGGTGGAAACTGATCAAGGAGAGAAGCAACCTAGAACTAAGGAGAAACTTCCTGACAGTGAGAACAATTAACCAGTGGAACAACCTGCCTCCAGAAGTGGTGAATGCCCCAACACTGGAAGTTTTTAAGAAGAGACTGGACAGCCATTTGTCTGAAATAGTACAGGGTTTCCTGCCTGAGCAGGGGGTTGGACTAGATGACCTCCAAGATCCCTTCCAACTTTTTTTTATTATTATTATTATTATTATTATTATTATTATTATTATTATTATTATTATTATTATTATTATTATTATTATTAAACACAGAGTTAATTAAGTTAGGTCTCCCAGAGGAGACCTGAACCCTAACCTTTACAGGTAATTCTTGACTGACAACAGTTCGTTTAGTGACTGTTCAACGTTACAACGGCACTGAAAAAAGTGACTTATGACCGTTTTTCACACTTACGACCTTTGCAGCGTCGCCATGATCATGTGATCAAAATTCAGACACTTGGCAACTGACTCATACTTATGACCATTGCTGTCCTCTTTTGCGACCTTTTGACAAGCAAAATCAAGGGGGAAGCCAGATTCACTTAACAACCGGGTTACTAACGTATCCCACTGCGGCGATTCACTTAGCAACTGTAGCAAAAGGTCGTAAAATGGGGCAAAACTCACTTAACTCGCTTAACCACAGAAATGTGGGGCTCAATTGTGGTCGTAAGTTGAGGGCTACCTGTAGTTCATTCTCAAAAGATACTCCTGGGGGATTGTAATCCAAGGCTCAAAAGGGATGTGATAGAGGCCATGGAAATGTCACCATTTTTCTATGGAGGCCTCTAGACTAATAATGACTTTATCGTCACTTTGGATGTACACTAATCACGTACATTAAAATGAAATTTCGTTGCATACGGATCTCAAAGGGTCACCACCTCCGATATACACTACATAAGTATGTCACTGCAGTCGTTCAGTTAGTCACCCGGTTGTTAAGTGAATCTGGCTTCCCCATTCATTTTGCTTGTCAGAAGGTCGCCAAAGGGGATCACGTGACCTTAGGACAATAACAACGGTCATAAGTATGAACCAGTTGTCCGGATTTTGATCATGTGATCCTGGGGAGGCTGCAAAGGCCGTAAGGGTGAAAAACGGTCCTAGGTCACTTTTTTCAATGCCGTTGTAAGTTCAAACGGTCACTAAATGAACCACCAAGGACTACCTGTACTGGAGCTTTGGGCCTCAAGCTTTCAACACAATGACGCACCTCAGTGGGAAGGGTCCTGCCCATCCATCCCCAGAATCACTCCCAGAGAAATGGAGTTTGTTAGAAAAAAAGTGTGTTGCCTTTGCCTTGAGGCACAACGTAGTTTGCACAGGGCCTCCTGTGAATAGACAGGAGGCCTTTCAGCCCCATTCACGCCTGGGCTCTGAAGGAAGGGGGCTCAGCATAAAACCTCTGCCCAGCTCTCCTGAAAAGAGGGAATAAGTTGTTCTTCTTCTTCTTCTTCTTCTTCTTCTTCTTCTTCTTCTTCTTCTTCTTCTTCTTCTTCTTCTTCTTCTTCTTCTTCTTCTTCTTCTTCTTCTTCTTCTTCTTCTTCTTCTTCTTCTTCTTCTTCTTCTTCTTCTTCTTCTTCTTCTTCTTCTTCTTCTTCTTCTTCTTCTTCTTCTTCTTCTTCTTCTTNTGTTGTTCTTCTTCTTCTTCTTCTTCTTCCTCTTCCTCTTCTTCTTCTTCTTCTTCTTCTCCTTCTCCTCCTCCTCCTCCTCCTCCTTCTCCTCCTCCTCCTGTTGTTGTTGTTGTTGTTGTTGTTGTTGTTGTTGTTGTTGTTGTTCTTCTTCTTCTTCTTCTTCTTCTTCTTCTTCTTCTTCTTCTTCTTCTTCTTCCTCTTCTTCTTCTTCTTCTTCTTCTTCTTCTCCTCCTCCTCCTCCTCCGCCTCCTCCTCCTTCTTCTCCTCCTCTTTTCTTCTTTCTCTCCTCCTCTTTTCTCCTCCTCCTCCTCTTTCTCCTTCTCCTTCTCCTCTTCTTCCTCTCCTCCTCCTCTTTTCTTCCTCTTCTTTTCTTCTTTCTCTCCTTCTCTTTTCTTCTTCTCCTCCTCCTCCTCCTCCTCCTCCTCTTCTTTTCTTATTTCTCTCCTTCTCCTCTCTTCCTCCACTTCCTCCTTTCCCTCCTCCTCCTCCTCCTCCTCTTCTTTTCTTATTTCTCTCCTTCTCTCTTCCTCCACTTCTTCCTTCCGCTCCTCCTCCTCCTCCTCCTCCTCACCCACTGTGGTTATTGCCCATTGGCTAGGCAATCATATGGCACACCCATTTAGTTTATTAATCAGCCATTACCTTTTTCTTGGACATTTTCTTTGATTTGCTGCCTTGGACTCCAGCTGTGACACACACACCCCTCACCATACACAAAGCTTTTGGGGGTTTGTTTAAAAAAACACCAATTTTGAAGATGCATTATCAGAAATTTAAAGCATGCACTTTTCTTAAAACTCTGAAACACCTCACTGAAGTCACTCAGGTATTTGCCACCCTATTTTAGTAGTGCGATTCTTGGGGCCCAGCCTACAACAACAGGGTGTGGGGATTGCCCACTTCTGGTATAGCAGGAGGAAGTTCTAATACATATATATATATAAAATAATGTATCTCAGCTGCAAAAAATCAGGACAGCAACTAGCTGACCGCCAGGAGCTGCAGGTGTTGGATTGTCTTTGCTGACATCTGGGGGCTCTCCAGATGTTTGGGGCGGATATATGACCTGCTTACTTTCCGTGACATTTTATATGAAAAGAAAACAGGTTTTGCTTCTATTTAACCAGCCCAGCTTGCGCAAATCTTCTATTCTAAATTATCTTGTTGAAAAAGGAGAGAAGAGATCTGAGCCCCAGGTCCTCTATTCCGTTTTGATTTCAAGAGAAGCCCCCAATTGGAGCCCATTTATTTGTTTACTTTTTTCTTTTTGGAAAGGAAAAAAAAACCTCCTGTTTTCCTTTGGTTGAGCATTATATTTCTAGCAGTTGCTACTTTTATAAAATAAGTAATTCTTTTAACTATCCATAGCTAATCTTGCTCCACTGAATTTTATTTGGATGAGTAAACTTGGGGTTAAATTGGTGATTATTTACTGTGGACTTTGGGATATTAAACCCACGAACCAGGCCATGTGCAGGTGCGTGCAGATAGTCCTCGGGTTACGACCACAATTTGAGCCCAAAATTCACGTTGCTAAGTGAGACGTTTATTGTGTGTTTTGCCCCATTTTACGACCTTTCTTGACAACCAGTTGTCAAGCATCTGAATGTAAATCAGGGATGCTGCAACAGTCATTAAGTGTGAAAAATGGTCATCAGTCCCTTTTTTCAGTGCCGTTGTAACTTGGAACAGTCACTAAACGAACTGTTTTAAGTCGAGGACTACTTGTGCTATCCCCCAAATCAGGGGGTCTGTAGCTCAAGACAGCAAGTCTGATTTAACCCTGTTGGCTCCAGCCATTTTTGTATATTTTTGAAGACCTTGTATTTCATTTAAATTAAATAAAAACTTCCAGGATATTTTTTTTTTAAATTTCAGATTAGATTTCTCTCTGAGAATTCTCAGCCCCAGGATTTCCTTGTGGTGCCCTATTCAAATCTAAACTCTGTTTAGGTTCTGAGCACAAGAAAAAACAGCACATTGGTGTGTGTGTATGGTTTTTTTTAATGAACACTAAGCTATAATGAAGAGAAGGACGAGGGGGGGACATGATAGCAGTGTTCCAATATCTCAGGGGCTGCCCCAAAGAAGAGGGAGTCAAGCTATTCTCCAAAGTGCCGGAAGGCAGGACAAGAAGCAACGGATGGAAACTAACCAAGGAGAGAAGCAACCTGGAACTAAGGAGAAACTTCCTGACAGTTAGAACAATTAACCAGTGGAACCACCTGCCTCCAGAAGCAGTGAATGCTCCAACACTGGAAGTTTTAAAGAAGAGACTGGACAGCCATTTGTCCGAAATGGTATAGGGTTTCCTGCCTGAGCAGGGGGTTGGACTAGATGACCTCCAAGGTCCCTTCCAACTTTATTATTATTATTATTATTATTATTATTATTATTATTATTATTATTATTATTATTTATTTATTTATTTATTTATTTATTTATTTATTTATTTAAAATTAACATGAGGCTATATATGTAATATTTAAAATGAAAGAAAGAACTTGTATTGCTGGAAGAAACAGACACGTTCAGCAATGTTTTAACCAAAGTCCTTATACAGAGAATCTTACATAAAAATGCATGAACAGCCAACAAAAACAGCATCCAGAGCAGCCATAAACCCCAGAGGCCAGAGAATCACCAAGGATTTGTAAAACTGTGAACTTTTTTCAGCAAGAAAGCATTTCCCTGACATTGTTTTGTAATCCTTAGAATAACTCAGTCCATTAATCCTAATCAAGTTTGCTCCAGTGCAGAAAAGAAGCAGCTGGCTTTCCATTACAGGCAGTCCTCAAAATTGAGCCCCAAACCTCTGTCGTTAAGTGAGACATTCGTTAAGTGAGTTTTGCCCCACTTTGTTTATTGATTCATTTATTTCATTTGGAAAAAATGTATATCGCTGTCTAGACCCTCGCGGCAATTCTAGGCGGCTTATGGAAAATAAAACAGCATGTAGAAAAAATAAATAAAAGTGATTAAAAACAAAAACAAATAACAACAAAATANTTGGCCCTTTGATGACTTGTGGACTTCAACTCCCAGAATTCCTCAGCCAGGCATACTGGCTGACGAATTCTGGGAGTTGAAGTCCACAAGTCATCAAAGGGCCAAGTTTGAAGACCCCTAGCCTAGACCAAGACTATTTAAAATTGGTGTTGCAAGTAGGAACTTGTGGATCTTGCTCTAAAACAGGATTTCTCAACCTTATTATCATCTAAACACGTGGACTGCAACTTCCAGGTTTCCCCACCCAGCCAGTTCCTAAACTATTTTCAGATGCTTGGGTGTGCCATCTGGGGAATTCTGGAAGTTGAAACACTGCTCAAAAACATTGGCTGTCAAAGTGTTGACCTTATTTGCTTCGGTTGCTAAGGTTCTGCTGACTATCTTCCATGGATGGTTCCTAAATGATTTTCAGAATCTTGTGCATCCAGGGAATTCTGGGAGTTGAAGTCCACACCGCTTAAAGAGGCCCACATTGAGAAACACTGCTCTAAAACATTGGCTGTTGAAGTGTTGACCTTATTTACTTCGGTTGTTAAGGTTCTCCTGATTGTCTTCCATGGACGGTTCCATGGATGGTTCCAATTTTCAGATGCTTGGGCATCTAGGGAATTCTGGGAGTTGAAGTCCACACCTCTTAAAGTGGGCACCATTGAGAAACACTAAAACATTGGCTGTCGAAGTGTTGACCTTATTTACTTTGGTTGCTAAGCTTCTGACTGTCTTCCATGGATGGTGCCTAAACAATTTTCAGATGCTTGGGCATCTGAGGAATTCTGGGAGTTGAAGTCCACAACTCTGGAGATTGGCCTAATTGGGAAACACAGCTTCAACTCCCACAAACCGATGCCCTGGATGGGATGACCTCCTCTTGAAAAATGCCACTTTACTGCTGGTGTTGATTAGGCGTACTAGAAATAGATAATTAGAAAGGAAATTAGCAAGTATGAAGCAGCCTCTCTCAGATTCAATAGCTTCATCCCTAATCAAGTGTTTTCATATGCTGGGCTCTCATAAATCATTCTGAATTTCATTTCAACTAAAAAAATAAAATAAAATATCCTGTTTGAAATTTTTATTCATTTAGGCAAGGAGAAAGAGAGAGAGAGAGAGAAAATTTTTTTGGAGCTATTTGTTAGAGATGCATTGCCACCTGACAATGCTGTCTCTTCACATTGTTTCATGGAAGGTTTTAATTGCATCAATTTATTACCAGTCTGCCCTGCAAGACGTAGAGTGGGACTCATCAGTGTGTGTCCTTTGCATTCATCACAATAGGACGCCGTGACTCTGTGCGTGTATTTTTTTAAAAAAGAAAAAAGGGGGGAAGGAAGGGAAAAAAAATATGATACGAAGGACCCCCAAAGTGTACAGGAAAGTCCTTGATTTATGACCGCAATTTGAGTTTGGAATTAGAGTCGTATGTTGTGATGGTCACATCAAGTGGGTCACCAGACAACCATGCCTGATTTTATGATTTTTCCACAATGGTTGTTAAATGAACGTTGTGTTTCCGTTATATATTCAAGATGGACAATATTTAATATTTATTCGCTACGTATATGTAGAGATGTGGGTCTATACATATGTTGTTCATAGTATGTTTAGGTGTGTGTCATGTATGTGTTTTCCTTTGAGAGCAGGCAACTAAATTTCATTTTTGATGTGTGCCATTGTGCCCACAGTATAAAAATGACAATAAAGGTTATCTTATCTTATCTTATCTTTACCTTATCTTAAACACCGTGGTCATTAAACAGACCTGTTTTTCTTCATTGGGTGTTTTGTGGGGGCTCCAACACTGGAGATTTTTAAGAAGAGACTGGACACCCATTTGTCAGAAATAGTACAGGGTCTCCTGCTTGAGCAGGGGGTTGGACTAGAAGACCTCCAAGGTCCCTTCTAGCTCTGCTGTTTTGTTATTCAGTTATTCTGTTTTTGCACGAAACTGGAAGTAAATGGCACCAACTGCAAAACCCAGCAGAAATTGTGTTCAGGTGAACATGGCTGTAAATTGTTGCCAAGTCCCCAGACTATGATCATACCGTATGACTCTGTGTGTGTGTGTGTGCGTGTGTGTGTTTGCGTGGCCTTTGGAACCCTGGAACCAGGTTGTAAATAGCTCTGGGAAAGCTACTGATTACATAGCAACCATTGCTAAGCTGTGGGTTATTAAGCAAGGATCACTTATATATCAGGGGTCTTCAAACTTGGCCCTTTTATGACTTGTGGACTTCAACTCCCAGAATTCCTGAGTCGGCCATTTTGATGAAACTGCGGGCTTGGATCCAGACCAGGGGTCTTCAAACTTGGCCCTTTGATGACTTGTGGACTTCAACTCCCAGAATTCCTCAGTCAGGCACGATGGCTGAGGAATTCTGGGAGTTGAAGTCCACAAGTGAGCTTGGCCCCATTTTTACGACTTTTCTCGCTACGTTTGTTAAGTGAATCACTGCAGTTGTTAAATTAGTAACACCGTTATTAAGTGGAACTGGCTTCTTCCCCCTTGACTTTGCTTGTTGGAAGGTCACAAAAGGGGATCACGTGACCCCGGAACACTGCAACCGTCATAAATGTGAGTCGGTTGTCAAGCATCCGAATATAAATCACGTGACCCTGGGGATGCTGCAATGGTCACAAGTATGAAAAAAGTGTGAAAAACGGTAGTAAGTCCCTTTTTTCAGTGCCTTCATAACTTTCACACAGTCACTAAACGAACTGTTGTAAGTCAGGACTACCTGTAGAGAGGAAAAGATGGGAATGTAGGGCAGACACTGACTCAGGCACCTCGGTGGTTGTGGGGACACCTGAGAGTGGTCATCCAAGCATTGGTTGCTCTTGTAAGTTGTGTGCTGGGGAAATGGGGACAATGGAAGAACAAGATATGAAATCAGGGAGAAATTGTGCGATATTCTTAATGGATGTGATCCGTTAAGGGAAAATTATTCTTCCAGGGGCTGCAGATACCATTAATGGAGGTTAATGAGAGGTGTTTGGTCAAGTATGGGTGGATGTGACTATGAGCTCCACAAAGACATTGCTACTAATAGTCATGCTGCCTTCGAGGCAGGAATTGCAGGGAGGAAAAAAAATCACATTTAATAAGTTCTTTCCACTCCTCTTAATTTGAGAGGTAGGACTGTGATCTTCCTGCTTGTCAGAGTGAAAGAACCACTTGATGTTCCTATTAATTATCAATAAGATTTTCTGTGATCTTCTGCATAGTTAAGACTTGATACTAAGACATTAATTGTTTCCTTCTCTTTCTTCTTCTCTTTTTTCTTCTTCTTCTTCTTCTTCTTCTTCTTCTTCTTCTTCTTCTTCTTCTTCTTCTTCTTCTTCTTCTTCTTCTTCTTCTTCTTCTTCTTCTTCTTCTCCTCCTCCTCCTCCTTCTCCTCCTCCTCCTCCTCCTCCTCCTCCCCCTCCCCTCCTCTTTTCTTCTTTCTCTCCTTCTCCTCCTCTTTTCTTCTCCTCCTCCGCCTCCTCCTCCTTCTTCTCCTCTTTTCTTCTTTCTCTCCTCCTCTTTTCTTCTTCTTCTTCTTCTCCTTCTCCTCCTCCTCCTTCTCCTCCTCTTCCTCTCCTCCTCCTCTTTTCTTCCTCTTCTTTTCTTCTTTCTCTCCTTCTCTTTTCTTCTTCTTCTCCTCCTCCTCCTCCTCTTCTTTTCTTATTTCTCTCCTTCTCCTCTCTTCCTCCACTTCTTCCTTCCGCTCCTCCTCCTCCTCCTCTTCTTTTCTTATTTCTCTCCTTCTTCTCTCTTCCTCCACTTCTTCCTTCCGCTCCTCCTCCTCCTCCTCACCCACTGTGGTTATTGCCCATTGGCTAGGCAATCATATGGCACACCCATTTAGTTTATTAATCAGCCATTACCTTTTTCTTGGACATTTTCTTTGATTTGCTGCCTTGGACTCCAGCTGTGACACACACACCCCTCGCCATACACAAAGCTTTTGGGGGTTTGTTTAAAAAATAAACCAATTTTGAAGATGCATTATCGGAAATTTAAAGCATGCACTTTTCTTAAAACTCTGAAACACCTCACTGAAGTCACTCAGGTATTTTCCACCCTATTTTAGTAGTGCGATTCTTGGGGCCCAGCCTACAACAAGAGGGTGTGGGCATTGCCCACTTCTGGTATAGCAGGAGGAAGTTCTAATACATATATATATAAAATAATGTATCTCAGCTGCAAAAAATCAGGACAGCCACTAGTTGACCGCCAGGAGCTGCAGATTTTGGATTGTCTTTGCTGACATCTGGGGGCTCTCCAGATGTTTGGGGCGGATATATGACCTGCTTACTTTCCGTGACATTTTATATGAAAAGAAAACAGGTTTTGCTTCTATTTAACCAGCCCAGCTTGCGCAAATCTTCTATTCTAAATTATCTTGTTGAAAAAGGAGAGAAGAGATCTGAGGCCCAGGTCCTCTATTCCGTTTTGATTTCAAGAGAAGCCCCCAATTGGAGCCCATTTATTTGTTTACTTTTTTCTTTTTGGAAAGGAAAAAAAAACCTCCTGCTTTCCTTTGGTTGAGCATTATATTTCTAGCAGTTGCTACTTTTATAAAATAAGTAATTCTTTTAACTATCCATAGCTAACCTTGCTCCACTGAATTTTATTTGGATGAGTAAACTTGGGGTTAAATTGGTGATTATTTACTGTGGACTTTGGGATATTAAACCCACGAACCAGGCCATGTGCAGGTGCGTGCAGATAGTCCTCGGGTTACGACCACAATTTGAGCCCAAAATTCATGTTGCTAAGTGAGACGTTTATTGTGTGTTTTGCCCCATTTTACGACCTTTCTTGACAACCAGTTGTCAAGCATCTGAATGTAAATCAGGGATGCTGCAACAGTCATTAAGTGTGAAAAATGGTCATCAGGCTCTTTTTTCAGTGCCGTTGTAACTTGGAGCAGTCACTAAATGAACTGTTTTAAGTCGAGGACTACTTGTGCTATCCCCCAAATCAGGGGGTCTGTAGCTCAAGACAGCAAGTCTGATTTAATCCTGTTGGCTCCAGCCAAGTGCCATTTTTGTATATTTTTGAAGACCTTATATTTCATTTAAATTAAATAAAAACTTAAAGGGTGTTTTTGTTAAAAAAAAATATATCTCAGATTAGGTTTCTCTCTGAGATTTCTCAGCCCCAGGATTTCCTTGTGGTGTCCTATCCAAATCTAAACTCTGTTTATAGGTTCTGAGCACAAGAGGAAACAGCAGATTGTTGTGTGTGTGTGGTTTTTTTATGAACACTAAGCTATAATGAAGAGAAGGACAAGGGGGGACATGATAGCAGTCTTCCAGTATCTCAGGGGCTGCCCCAAAGAAGAGGGAGTCAAGCTATTCTCCAAAGCGCCGGAAGGCAGGACAAGAAGCAACGGGTGGAAACTAACCAAGGAGAGAAGCAACCTAGAACTAAGGAGAAACTTCCTGACAGTGAGAACAATTAACCAGTGGAACAACCTGCCTCCAGAAGGGGTGAATGCTCCAACACTGGAAGTTTTTAAGAAGAGACTGGACAGCCATTTGTCCGAAATGGTATAGGGTTTCCTGCCTGAGCAGGGGGCTGGACTAGATGACCTCCAAGGTCCCTTCCAACTTTATCATTATTATCATTATTATATATTTAAAATTAACACGAGGCTATATATGTAATATTTAAAACAAATGAAAGAACTTGTATTGCTGGAAGAAACAGACACGTTCAGCAATGTTTTAACCAAATTCCTTATATAGAAAATCTTACGTAAAAATGCATGAACAGCCAACAAAAACAGCATCCAGAGCAGCCATAAACCCCAGAGGCCAGAGAATC
The DNA here is from genome assembly GCF_001527695.2 of Protobothrops mucrosquamatus. Lineage (NCBI taxonomy): Eukaryota > Metazoa > Chordata > Lepidosauria > Squamata > Viperidae > Protobothrops > Protobothrops mucrosquamatus. The sequence goes on along the minus strand of NW_015386192.1, from coordinate 224,542 downwards.
ACCAAGGATTTGTAAAACCGTGAACTTTTTCCAGCAAGAAAGCATTTCCCTGACATTGTTTTGTAATCCTTAGAATAACTCAGTCCATTAATCCTAATCAAGTTTGCTCCAGTGCAGAAAAGAAGCAGCTGGCTTTCCATTACAGGCAGTCCTCAAAATTGAGCCCATTTGGAGACAGCAATTCACTCTGTAAGCAATTCACTCAAAACGGGGTGAAACAAATAACTAAGTAAATAAAGTAAACCTTTTTTACATATAGCGACAGATCTGGGAGCGCCGTTAAGATCCGCCGAATACCTTTTATTTTGTCGTACATCTTTTTTATTTATTTTCACTAATTTTTGTTTTTGTTTATTGTTGTTTTATATAAACCCCTTGCCCCATTTTATGACCGTTTTTGCCACCGTTGTTAAGTGAATCACCGCAGTTGATAAGTTAGTCACCCGGTTGTTAAGTGAATCCGGCTTCCCCCATTGACTTTGCTGGTCAGAAGGTCGCAAAAGGGGATTACGTGACCCAGGGACACTGCGACCGTCATAAATATGAGTCAGTTGCCGAGCGTCTGCATTGTGATCACGTGATCACGGGGAGGCTGCAACGGTCGTAACCGTGAAAAACGGTCCTAAGTCCCCTTTTTTTTAGCGCCGTTGTAACTTGGAACGTTCACTAAGTGAACTGTCGTAAATGGAGGACTACACCTACACTGGATTCTGGAAATCATCGCACCCTAAGCCAAAGGACAAATTAAAAAAGACACACCAGTTCGCTGAGGAAGGTTGAAGGAAAATACATTCTCCGGCTTGGATCCGATTCATTTGCAAAAAAAATGGAAGATTTTTTTTTTCTTACAGTACGTACCCCTCCCTGAAGCCGGCAGACCTTCCCCACCCTGAGCCACGCACACACACACAGACAAACACAGACACACAAACGCATACACTGAGCCTCCTCCAATTGGGGGGGGCTCCACTTTCGAGAAAGGCACCCTCCTTCCCCAACTTTGGGGAAGCCCCCCCCGGTAGCCTACCTGGGAGAAGGAGAAGCAGGAGCCCAGCCAGGCAGCCCAAGGGTCCCATCTCACACCGAGGGGGCATCCAAAAGGTCCAGGCGGGCACGGCTATCTGGGCATGGCCGAAGCCGGGCGGCCGTCCGTCTGTTGCTTCTAGCCGAGGCACCTCAAAGGTTGCACTGTCTCCGGCTGCTTCTTTTTCTTACACGCCACCCAAAGTCTCTGTGTGTTTCTCCCTCCTTCATCTTGGAAAATATTTTGATTGGCCACTAAAAATAAGCCAGGAGCTGGGCCTTTCCCACCCCGGCCGTCACTGGGATGCAACTTGCTTAAAAGAGAGAGAGAGAGAGAGAGAGAGAGAGAGAAAGGAAAAAAAAAAAACCTGTATTTTGCAGATGCCGAAATAACAAAGGTGGACGTTGAAATTACTAAGCTGGCAAAGGCCGACGAAGTTGCTCCGAATTTGTGGAGATGAAAACTAAAAAAAAAAGTAAAAAAAAAAGGAAGCCTCGTCATTGCTATTTTAAAACTTCAAGCAAAAACTTTTAGTTCTGATCCTAGAGCAAGCGACGTATCCAATGAATTATCTCTACAATTTTTCATGTTTATAAACGGCCAGGCAGAAGACCGCAACTCGTGGCTGTCTCCAATTTCACACTTCACCACGCAAACGCACGACTGGCTGGCGGGAAGGTTAGCCACCAACAATGAGTTAATTGCTCATAATAAACATGTTCTCAGAAGGAGCTGAAGGCAGGACAAGAAGCAACGGATGGAAACTAATCCTGCCTGAGCAGAGGGTTAGACTAGATGACCTCCAAGGTCCCTTCCAACTCTATTATTATTATTATTATTATTATTATTATTATTATTATTATTATTATTATTACTACTACTACTACTACTACTACTATTATTATTATTATTATTATTATCGATAACAACAACAATAATGATGATGATATCGAAGCAACCTGGAATTAAGGAGACATTTCCTAACAGTGAGAACAATTAACCAGTGGAACTGCTTGCCACCAGAAGTTGTGGCTGCTCCATCACTGGAGGCTTTTAAGAAGAGACTGGAAGCCAATGGCATAAGGTCTCCTGCTTGAGCAGGGGTAGGACTAGAAGACCTCCAAGGTCCCTTCCAACTCTGTTATTCATAACTAGAAAGCAAATAATCAATTGTAACACTAAGTTCATTAATAATATATTGATTTAAATACTTACTCGAAACCTTTTGGATCTAATCTGCACATAAAATTTAGCTCTGGAATTTGGGAATGGTGGGGTGGACATCTGTCAGGATCAGAACTCTGAACTTAAACAAAATACCATTTTCTCCCATCTCAAATTCCAGCTCTCGGCCTCTAAAGCAGAGATGGGCAAGTTTTCGCTTTCTGGGGCACGTTATTTTGGGAAGAGGCAAAACCTATCGCAGAAATGAGTAGAATAATTTTTTTTTGAGGATGTGTGTGTCTTTATTGTGTTTTCTTCCCAATTCTTAAGCTTCTTTTAAGATGTATGCATAGATATTCTGTTACACCCCAAAACGACTGATTACCCCCTTCACACATTCTGAACAATTGTGCATTGGGATTAAGGGAGGGAGGGGGGACAGTGTGCTCCAGGATCCAGAAAAGGGGTTTTTTCTTGGGGGGGGGGAAATATCTTCCTACCTGGACCCCCCAAATCTTTAAATAGGACTTCCCAAGGATTGGGCTTCACTGTAACCAGCCCAGAGCATTTTAAATTACAGAATTCCCTAATTTGTTGAGCCTCCCTTCCAGTTTTCAGCCAAAATCAACGAATAAGGTAGCTTAAGTTGAAAGATCTCATGAAGTCCCCATTTAAGGAGGGGCTGGGCTGAGAGCTGGAGGGGGGGGGACGTTTTCTGCAATACGGTGGAGCTGCCAGGGACGCGAGTGGCAGCATGGAGCAGAATATGTGCCAGGCACCGAGTGCCCACGGAGGCTCCAGGCAAACTTTGGGGAAGGGATGGGGTCAGGAGAATCTAGGGACAATAAGGATGTCCTTAGCACCTATAGCAGTGATGGCGAACCTTTTAGAGACCGAGTGCCCAAACTGCAACCCAAAACTCACTTATGCATCGTCAGGTGCTGGGTGGGTGTGGCCCATTGGCTAGGTGTGGCCCATTGGGTGGGTGTGGCCCACTGGGTGGGCGTGGCTGCAGTGGTAACGGCAGACTGGGTGGGACTAAAAAGTTCAATCAATCAACTCCAACTTTGCAAGATCTTTTTTTTCCCCGCGAGAAGTTGAAATTGATTGATTGATTGAACCTTTTTTTTTTGCACACGATGGCAGAGGCCTAAAGTGAAAAGGTTTTATAAAACCCAGCTGAAGGCCTAAGACTGGGGCAACGGCGCGCGTGCCCACTGAGAGGGCTCTGAGTGCCGCCTCTGGCACCCGTGCCATAGGTTCGCCACCACTGACCTATAGACTCAAAGCAAGCATCCCTTAATCTCCCCCTCCAATTAAAAATGCAAAATATGAATTTCGTGCCCCCCAAGACACAGGCTTCATAAAGGAGCACAGAGGTGAAACCACAGCAGTTTTGTTTTCTGACTCTGTAATTCAAATGTCCTTGATTTTGAAAAAAAGGGATTTAGGACTGTTTTTCACACTTACGACCATTGCAGCCTCCCCAGGGTCACGTGATCAAAATTCGGATGCTTGGCAATTGGTTCATATTTATGACGGTTGCCGTGTCCCAGGGTCCTGTGATCCCCTTTTGCGACTTTCTGACAGGCAAAGTCAACGGGGGAAGTCAGATTCGCTTAACAACCTTGTGACTAATTTAACAACTGCAGCGATTCACTTAACGACAGTGGCGAGAAAGGTCGTCCAATGGGGCAGAATTCACTTAGGAAATGTCTCACTCAGCAACAGAAATTTTGGGTTCAATTGCGGTCGTAAGTCGAGGACTACCTGTACTTGCACTTTTTCACACTCATCAAACATTTGTGATTTGGGGGAAAACGGCAGCGCCACAAAACTAATCGAAGATCAGACTTTAAAGTGCTACAAGATTTTGCTGATTTAAAACAAAAAACAAAAAAAACACCACCTTCAATCTTAGGAGTTTTGCCTGCATGTTGAACTGAGTTTGACGCCTGCAAGCTTTTAAGTAACGCAGGACTCTTCAAGGGGTAAAAACCACACTGTGCTGCTCCAAAGTTTGCAGAAAGCCTCTTGGGGATAAACTTTTGCTTCCCAAAAGAAAGCAAAGCTTCTTGGTTTTTAAAACACTTGTGCTTCTCTCTCTCTCTTTTCTTTTTGCTGAAAAGCTTTGGTATTTATCCTTGAATTGCGAATTCCTGTGCAGGAGAAAAAATGTTTTGCAGATTTTTGTGGAATACAAGTAGAAGCTTTGTGCAACTGGAACCCTGAATTAGGAATTTGCCACAAAGCTCAGATCTGAGCAGGAGACCAGTTCTTGAACCAATTTATTTTTTCTTCCAAATTTAAATCCAGCCCAGTCCAACCCCCCTCCTCTTTTTTATGAGCCATATAAGGGATATTTGGGAGAGATAAGTTTTGCTATGCCTGCTTCACCCATCTATCCCCCCCCCTCTTTGGTAGGACCATACCGGAGTTCCCCCCTCATTTTGGGGGGGTCTTCAGAAGTTTCCTCTGTTTGAATCTGGAGCAGAGTAAGGGGTACTGATCTTGGAAAACAGTTTCAAACCACCCTCCAGACCCCTCAAAGCCTGTGTTCGTTTCCAAACGCCTCACTTTAAGTTTAAAGAACTTGGAAGAGATTTGATTTTGCCCCCCAAAACTCCTTGAAGTGGGGTCTCTCTTTTCTCCTTTAGAAATCCTGAGGGGGGGGCTAATCTTGTTAGTATATGGCTTATCTGGTATAATAAGTTTTCATTTTTAAACCTTTTTATATAGTCTTCCAATTACGACCACAGTTGAGACCAAAATTTATGTCGCTAAGTGAGACATTTGCTAAGAGAGTTTTGCCCCATTTTACAACTTTTCGTGCCAGAGTGGTTAAGCGGATCGCTGTACTTGTTAAGTTAGTATCATGGTTGTTAAGTGAAGCTGGCTTCCCCACTGATGGGGATCACGTGAGCCCCCCCGGGACACGGCAAGGGCCATAAAATGTTGATCCTGTAGCCATGGGGATGCTGCAACAGCTGTAAGTATGAAAAATGGTTGTAAGTCACTCTTTTCAGTACCGTTGTAACTTTCAACAGTCATTAAATGCACTGCTTTACGTTGAGGACTCCCTGTACTGTGATACATAGAGTAGAGTAAAAGAAAAGAAATGCATAATTAAACCGTGGAACTCCTTGCCACCAGATTTTATTGTTGTTGTTGTTGTTAGTTGCGAAGTCGTGTCCGACCCCTCGCGACCCCATGGACAACGTTCCTCCAGGCCTTCCTGTCCTCTACCATCTTCTAGAGTCCATTGAAGCTCACGCCTGCTGCTTCAGGGACTCCGTCCAGCCCCCTCCTTCTCTGTCGTCCCCTTCTTCTCTTGCCCTCCATCTTTCCCAGCATCAGGCTCTTCTCCAGGGAGTCCTTCCTTCTCATTAGGTGGCCAAAGGACTTGAGTTTCAACTTCAGGATCTGGCCTTCNACTGGGAAAACCATGGCCTTGACTATACACACTTTTGTTGGCAGGGTGGTGTCTCTGCTTTTGAGTATGCTGTCTAGATTTGCCATAGCTTTCCTCCCCAGGAGCAAGCGTCTTTTAATTTCTTGGCTGCAGTCCCCATCTGCGGTGATCTTGGATTAAATTAAATTAAAAGGATGTCCTTTTAATTTAGAGGGTTTTTATATGCAACTGGACAAATCTGGAAAATTATTTCCTACCTCCAGAGACACCAGCCACTGGACAGGTAGTTTGCTTCCCAATCTAGAATTTTCTTAAGAAGTCTCTTAAGAGGGTCTCAGACATAAAGACCCCTTTGGGTTCCCACACCGCTTCTTATTCCAGGCCAGGAATTCTGGGAGTTGAAGTCCATGAGTCATAAAAGAGCCAAGGTTCCCTACCCCTGTTCCAGGCTGATAATTCTCTCCAGGTTGTATTTTGGAAGAAAACTGCAGGTCTGTGATTTAAGCTTTCTGATAGAGGCACCTTATTTGAATTTATTAGCTGCCCAGCCCCAGTACATATATATCGTAGAGACAGTCCTCGACTTACAACTGCTATTGAGCCCAAACTGTCTGAGAGACAGTTAAGCGAATTTTGCCCCATTTTACGACCTTTCTTGCCACAGTTGTTAAGCGAACAACTGCACTTGTTAAGTTAGTCACACGGTTGTTAAGTGAATCTGACTTCCCCCATTGACTTTGCTTGTCAGAAGGTCACAAAAGGGGATCACGTGACTCCGGGACACGGCGACCGTCATAAATACGAGTCAGTTGCCGAGCGTCTGAATTTTGATCACGTGACCCTGAGGATGCTGTGACGGTCGTATGTCTTAAAAACAATCCTTTTTTCAGTGCCGCTGTAACTTTGAACAGTCACTAAATGAACTGTTGTAAATCGAGGACTGCCTGTACTGTGCCTGCATTTCAGAGGCAGCTGTATAATTTTTTTTATTATTATCCTTTCCTTCTTATGTGTCCACACTATTCAGAGCGGCTAGAAATGGTGAGAGAGAATGCCCCAAAATCAATACATAAATGAAACAAAAGAAAAAAGGAAAAAAAAAATAAAAAAAAAAGCAATTTTAGAAAACAAAACAAATCCTTTTCCTCATTTGACATTTGGAAATAGCTGGGATTATTCCTATAACCTGAATCAATCCCAATATTCTATCCACCATTGCCCTCTGCTGGACATTTAGTGGCATCGCACATTTATATTTTATACCCTTTCACATCATATCATCTTGCCAAATAGAGATTATAATAATAATAATAATAATAATAATGATAAAGTTGGAAGGGACCTTGGAGGTCATCTAGTCCAACCCCCTGCTTAGGCAGGAAACCCTATACCATTTCGGACAAATGGCTGTCCAGTTTCTTCTTTAAAACTTCCAGTGTTGGAGCAGTCACCGCTTCTGGAGGCAGGTTGTTCCACTGGTTAATTGTTCTAACTGTCAGGAAGTTTCTCCTTAGTTCTAGGTTGCTTCTCTCCTTGATTAGTTTCCATCCGTTGCTTCTCGTCCTGCCTTCAGGCGCTTTGGAGAATAGCTTGACTCCCTCTTCTTTGGGGCAGCCCCTGAGATATTGGAACACTGCTATCATGTCCCCCCTCGTCCTTCTCTTTGTTAAATTAGATTAATACATAATAATAATAATAAAAGTTGGAAGGGACCTTGGAAGTCATCGAGTCCAACCCCCTGCTCAGGCAGGAAACCCTACATCATTTTGGATAAATGGCTGTCCAGTCTCTTCTTAAAAACCTCCAGTGTTGGAGCAGTCACCGCTTCTGGAGGCAGGTTGTTCCACTGGTTAATTGTTCTAACAGTCAGGAAGTTTCTCCTTAGTTCCAGGTTGCTTCTCTCCTTGATTAGTTTCCATCCGTTGCTTCTTGTCCTGCCTTCAGGCGCTTTGGAGAATAGCTTGACTCCCTCTTCTTTGGGGCAGCCCCTGAGATACTGGAACACTGCTATCATGTCCCCCCTCGTCCTTCTCTTCATTAAACTAGATATACCCAATTCCATCAACCTTTCCTTATAGGTTTTAGCCTCCAGTCCCCTAATCATCTTTGCTGCTCTTCTCTGCACTCTTTCTAGAGTCTCAACATCTTTTTTACATCATGGTGACCAAAACTAGATGCAGTATTCCAAGTGTGGCCTTACCAAGGCATTGTAGAGTGGTATTAATACTTCATGTGATCTTGATTCTATCCCTCTGTTAATGCAGCCTAGCACTGTGTTGGCTTTTTTGGCTGCTGCAGCACACGGCTGGCTCATATTTAAGTGATTGTCCACTAGGACTCCGAGGTCCCTCTCACAGTTACTACTATTGAGCAAGGTGCCACCTATACTATACCTGTGCATTTGGTTTTTCTTGCCTAACCCTGCTCAGGAGTACATCCTTTCCTGTTGATTTGTCAGCGAGACAGCAGAGCTGTCAATCTTCTTTGAGGACTTTTTCCCACTTCCTGGCCTAGCTCGCAGCCCTGAGATTTCCAGGGGTCCTATCCAGAACGGAAGGAGTTTTTCCCACTTCAATTGTTTGATTGCTGCCAAGGTCAATGGGGTCCTGCCACGGGCATGTCGCAGTAATTAGCAATAGCAATAGCACTTAGACTTATATACCACTTCATGGTGGTTTACAGCCCTCTCTAAGTGGTTTACAGTTAGCATATTGTGCTCCCCACATCTGGGTCCTCATTTTACGCACCTTGGAAGGATGGAAAGCTGAGTCAACCTTGAGCCGGTCAGGATCAAACTCCTGTCAGTGGGCAGAATTAGCCTACAATGCTGAATTCTAACCACTGCGCCACCACAGCTCTTAAATTAAAACCATTGCAAAATGCTGAACATTTCAGAGAAAATGTAAGATACAAAATGACAATTTAAAAAACTTTAATTATAAAAGCAGACAAAGGACAGCAATAATACTGCCGTGCAAAATTTGCTATTTAGCTAACAATGACAGCTCCCACCCATCAATCAAAAGCCCTAGATTGTCCTTAGGGCATCGGCGATCAGCATCAACCCTCGGAACAGCCAAAAAAATGACTGTGACCCTGGAACAGCGTCACACGTTCCTGTCTAGAGCGACTATTTATACAGGTAGTCCTCTGCTTACAACCACAATTGAGCCCAAAATTTATGTTGCCAAGTGAGAAATTATTAAGTGAGCTTTGCTCCATTTTATGACTTTTTTTGCCACAGTTATTAAGTGAAACCCTGCAGCTGTTAAATTAGTAACATGGTTGTTAATTGAATCTGGCTTCCCCATTGAAACACGGTTCTGAGGAATACCGGAATGGCCGAGTCAACCCAGCGGCTGTCCCAGTACCACAGCTTTGCCATGTAAAGTAGAACCATCCCTGCAGTCTGTAAACCACGATTCATAGTTTCTCAGTACTATATTCTGAGAAACAAATGTGCAACATTGGCAAGGTTTGTAGTGTGCCCCCCCTCCTTAATGTGGACTAGATGGCCTCCAAGGTCCCTTCCAATTCTGTTATTCTGTAATTCGGTTAACCCTGAGGACGTGGGAACGGAAAACCAAAAAAGAGTAAGTTGAATGGAATTCCCCCCTGTACAGAACGATATTGACATGCTGGTTCTACGTAACATGCTTAACCTGGGTCTAAATTAAATACATTTGGGGATTGTGTAGAACGTATTGAATCATAAACTATATTATACCAATCAGCTGTCTTAGGAAATATTCAGATAGAACAGGAGTGTCAAACTCAATTTCATTCAGGGCCGCATCAGCATTGCGGTTGCCCTTGGGGGGGCGGGTGTGTGTGGCCAGGGTGGGTGCAGGCTACTGGGTGGGCGTCAAAGGTGCCTGTGGGGGCCTGGGCAGGAGTGGGACAGATCTGAGGGTCTCTGGCAAAAAGGGGTGGGACCAGGGCAGAGCCCATCAAGCCGGATATGTGAAGTAGGCGAGGGCCATTTGCTGGCCACTTCCAGGCGATGGTCCATTTCTTCATTCCTTCATTCCCCAGCATGCACCCAGGGGGCGGGGCTGACGCGGGAGGGGCCGGTCCCTTGCTGTTTCTAGACGGCCTTGTGGAGCTAAGGTGGAATGTGTTTAGGCATAGATGGCCACCACAAAATTGTACATTGGCTCCCGGCCGGCCTGTGCCAGGGCCAAGGCAGCGGGGGCTGTTCCCTCACTGTTTCCAGGATGGCTTCGCGGGCCACATGAAACCACTTTGCGGGCCGCATCCGGCCCCCAGGCCTTGTGTTTGACATGTCTGAGATAGAAAAACAAGCCCATCCTGTGAGCATTTTGGTGTTGGCTTAGCATGCTGCGTGAACTCAATCATAGCAATTCATAAACCATGGTCTACAGCTTGAACATTATTTATAAATCCAGCCATTGCAGCTTCCTTAATAAACCATGATTTTAAAAAATCACTAGATGTGAACTCCGCTGTTAAATTCTAATGTTCCTCTAGGCTTAAACTAAGTCCTATTTAACACGCTGGCGCAGTGTCTGCGTTAGCCACATGATCCATTTCGAGCTTATCGTCAGCCGTGCTGTCTGTTCCCCAAGTGACGTTACCCGGATCCTCTTTGGGGTCCTTCTGGATTGCCTCGGCCTTCCCCAGGACGGACATCAACTGCACCCAGAAGAAGGCCTGGCGACTGGGCTCCGGAGGCCACTCTAAGTAAGTCCGTTTGCTGAGCATCTTCCTCAGTCTACAAAATTTGTTAGGCAGAGCTTGGGGGTCAATGGCTTCCTTGACCACCAGGACCACGTCCTCGAAGCTCAGCCCCACTGACCGCTGGTGGGCAAAGTAGAGCTCGTAATTGCACCAGTCACTGTCGACAAAGCTGCGCGAGAGAACAAAAATGATTTTGCGGCTGTTTTCAATGTTCTCGATGATATTGTCAATGATCCAGCGCCCGGGTGTGAAATCCCGCTCGTGAATGCAGATCCGGTACGGCGGGGTGGAGGCCTCCAGCCTCTGGAGCAGCTCCCGCCTGACCCAGTCTGCATCGGAGCAGCTGTACGAGATGAAGGCGTGGTAGGCGAAGCCTCGCACCGGTGGGGAGTGGCGGGCCCGATACTTGGAACGCACAACTTGGACAGTGGCCTTGAGGTACCAGGGGACATTGAACCACCAACACAAGACCATGATGACGGTCACCACAACGGCTGTGATGGAGACAGCAATGGCCACCACCACCATGACGTTACACTGGGTCAGCCTCGGCGCATAAGCTATCACAGCCATATCAAGGAGGGGCTCGGGGTGATAACAGGTCCACCCGTTGGGCCAATCCACAATCTCCAACTTGCCGTTCTTCAGGGTCTCCTGAAGGAAGCCGTAGAGGTCACAGACACAATGGTAAGGATTGTTCCCCGCTTTCAGCTGTGTGAGCTGAGGCATGTTCATGAAGGAACCTTTGCTGATGACACCAAAGGAGTTACCATCCACCGCCAAAACCCTGAGATTTGGACATCTCCATTCCGTCGGGATAAACTTGATCTTGTTCCCGCTCAGCCGTAGCTCTTGGAGGTCAACCGCAACCTCAAAGTAGCCCATCTCCAGGCGTTCCAACTGAGAGTAGGACAAATCCAGGAACTGCAACGTGGTGGGAAGGCACTTGAAGATCTCCATTGTAACGACGTTGTAAGCCAAATCCAACCAGATGAGAGTGGGGCTCCAAACACATGGCAAATCCTTACAGATCCCGATTTGATTGTGGCTCAGATCTAGCTTAGATAGCCGGGGCCAGCTGGACGTCAGCTTGGAAATTATGCCCAGGTAGGTTAATCCGTTGTTGCTAAGATTGAACTGCTCCAGCCTGGGCATGATTCCTTGATACAGACAGCCTTCGTTGTAGATGTAGCCATCTAACAAGCGGTTACTAGAAACATCCAGGGCCACCACGTTCCTCATTTCCCCCCAGGCATCGCAGGGCACAAAATTAAAGTTAACATTGAGGATACTAAGGTACGTAACTCCGGCAAACCAAGTAAAAGTCCAGTCAAAGCGCAAAATGTCAGGGTTGCTGATGTCCTTCAACAACAAATGGCGAAGGGTCAGGTTGGCGATGCCAGCTTCAGGAGGCTTCCACTTGGGAGAGCGGGCGAAATCGATCGCGATGAAGGAGAGGTCTCGCACCCGAGACTTCTGGACGTTTAAGAGGACCAAACGCAGCAGGTTCTCATTGAATTTCCCCCTGTAGAAGACCAGCTTTTCCACTTCGACCTCAGGCAAGCTGGCAAACAGGTCCATGGAATTGGTGTAGTAGGTGAACTCAAAGAGGTTACGGAAACGGAGATACTGGAGCTGCTTCCCCTTCAAGTCACTGAACATAAGGGGCAACGCCTCCGGGTTTCTATCCAGGGCGATGTCGCACCAAAATTCGGTGGTGTTGAGCTTCGAGAAGGCCCCTTGTTGATACTCGGTCAAACTGGAAGCGGTTTTCAGGAAGAACTTCTTCAACGGAAGATCCTTCAAAGGAGCAAAGTCTTCACTGCCCACCTTGTAAATAACAGGGCCGCCCAGGGACAACTCTTCAAGCTTCTTCAGGGAGCTGAACACCCCATCCAGCCTTGAGAGAGGATAAAGGTTGTTGGAGATGGACAAGGCAGTGAGTTTCTTCAACGGCGTCAACGCCAGAGAAGGGATCTCTCCCAGGGAGTTGTTGAAGAGACTCAGCTTCTCCAGAAGGATATTGGACGCAAAGGAGTCGTTGGCAATAGAGAAGATGTGGTTGTAACCCAGATCCAGCTCTTTCAGCTGGGTCAAAGAGGAGAAGTCTGCAGAATCAATCTGTTCTATCTTATTGTAGGACAGGTCCAATTTCTCCAGAGTGCTGGGAAGGTCCTGAGGGACTTGGAGCAGGTTTTGGCCTCGGCAAGGAGCGACGGTGTTGGAGACAATCTGGCAAGGAGACGGCACGGCACGCTGGGCCCAGCCCAGCAATACCAAACACAGAACCAGGAAGAGGTCCGCCAGTGGGGAAGGTCCCATGCCAGTTCTTCACATTTTCCAATTCTTCTGTCCTAGTCAGGGAAGAAAAACAAAATGGAGGACAGTCAATGTGGATTTTCCCCAGGGAGGGGAAAAAAAAAATCTTCCCCTCTATCTTTCTCTCACAATCATTACTACATTCAGTGGAAATAAAGAATTGGAGTTAGAATAATAGAGTTGGAAGGGACCTTGTAGGTCATCTAGTCTAACCTCCCGTCCAAGCAGGAGACCCTACACCAGGGGTAGGCAACCTTGGCTCTTTTATGACTTGTGGACTTCAACTCCCAGAATTCCTGAGCCAGCCATGCTGAGGGGAAAGGGAGAGGTTGCCAAGCTGAGCCATGCTGGCTCAGGAATTCTGGGAGTTGAAGTCCACAAGTCATGAGGGGGCCATAGTTCTCCCACGCTGCCTCAGGAATTCTGGGAGTTGAAGTCCACAAGTCATGAGGGGGCCAAAGTTTCCCCCATGCTGACTCAGGAATTCTGGGAGTTGAAGTGCACAAGTCATAAAAGAGCCAAGGTTGCCTACCCCTGCCCTACACCATTTCTGACAGATCTTGTGTAAAGGATAACACTGTTTTTCAAGGAACAGCAGGGTGGCAGATGCTTTTCACAGAACTTCGAATCTGGGTCATTTGGAGAGCAGAATCTGGAGGCCGGAGGGACTTTAAAAGGGGGAAGTGGGTTCATTAAGCCCTGCAAAGCTTGAGGTGGCCACTTTGCTTTCAACAACCCAAGATACAAAACAAAACGCAAGAAGTGGCAGTTTGGCACACACCTGGGGCTGTAAGAGAGAGGCTGGAGACCTGTGATGGCCATCTTTCCCCATTTTGGGCTACCAGGATGGACGTAATCTGCCAAACGCCGAGCCGGCCTGTTTATGAGTGAGAAAAGGGCCCTGGATCCGGCTGCCGTGGCAGCCGCCTGCTAAAAAAGGCAATTTCCTCACGAGGGGGTTGATGCCCGCAACAGCTGTTCTTCCCTGGCAAAGTTTACACCTGATTGCTTGCAGTGACTGACAAAGCCAAGATTATGTTTACAGCAGGCGGGGCAAAATTTGTTCCCGGGTCCTGCGCAATCTTCCAGGCAATGAACAATGGGAGATAATTGAGCCTCCCCCCTCTGCCCCCTCCAGTTCCAGGAACTCCGAAACCAATGGTGAGAGATCCTGTCAGATCTGCTCTCTTTGGCTTGGCGCCTTGCTGGGGAGGGAGGAAGGAGAGGAAGTAGCACCTAGCAATAGCACTTAGATTTATATACTGCTTTACAGCCCTCTCTAAGCGGTTTATAGAGTCAGCCTATTGCCCCCAACCCCATTTTACCGACTTCAGAAGGATGCAAGGCAGAGTTAGCCTGGAGCCGGCGAAAATCGAACTGCTGGCAGTGGGCAGAATTAGAAATAGAAATAGAAATAGAAATTAGGCTTATATCCTGCTTCACAGTGCTTTACAGCCCCCTCTAAGCGGTTTATAGAGTCAGCATATTGATCCCCCAACAATCTGGGTCCTCGTTTTACCGACCTCGGAAGGATGGAAGGCTGAGTGAGCCTTGAGCTGGTCAGGATCAAACTGCTGGCAGTGGGCAGAATTAGCCTGCAATGCTGCATTCTAACCACTGCACTACCATGGCTCCTCATAGGCGCTAAGCATGTATTGGGGTAGAGATGAGAAACAAGGGGGGGGGGGCAATGACAGGCTGAGAAAGCAGCCCGTCCCAGTCTTTGAGGCTGTGAAACTTGGGAATGGAATGCGAATTGCAACAGACATCCCAGCAGTTCCCAAAACACTTAGACAGCACAGATGAACTGGTCAAGGGGGGAGGGTCAGGACGAAGGGAAAAAGTTTGTAAACTTTTGTGCGGGAACTTTAATCCTAGTTTTGCTTTTTGTTTGCAACTACTAATCCTTAGTAAAAGAACCTATCACTTTAATCAAATGGAGTCGAGGGTCTTTCTTTCCTAGGGGCCCAGCTGGGGCAGCAGGTCTGACACATCCTGGGAAACATCTAGAACACCACAGGTCCTTGGCAATGAAATCCCTGAAGTCTTGTTTTAGACTAGACTAGACTAGACTAGACTAGAATAATAGAACAGAACAGAACAGAATAGAATAATGGAACAGAATGGAATGGAACGGAACGGAACAGAACAGAACATAATAATAGAACAGAATAGAATTGAATAACAGAACAGAATAAAACAGAATAGAATAGAATAATATAATAGAGTAATAATAGAATAGAATAGAACAGAACAGAGTAGAATAACAGAATAGAATAGAACAGAATAGAATAGAATAATAGAATAGAATAGAACAGAACAGAACAGAACAGAACAGAACAGAATAGAACAGAATAACAGAACAGAACAGAATAGAATAATAGAACAGAATAGAATAGAATAACAGAATAGAATAGAATAGAACAGAATAGAATAATAGAATAGAATAGAGTAATAATAGAATAGAATAGAACAGAATAGAATAATAGAATAGAATAGAGTAATAATAGAATAGAATAGAACAGAATAGAATAGAATAACAGAATAGAATAGAATAACAGAACAGAATAATAGAACAGAATAGAGTAACATTAGAATAGATCAGAACAGAATAGAATAAAAGAACAGAACAGAAGAATAGAATAGAATAGAATAGAATAGAATAGAATAGAATAGAATAGAATAGAATAGAATAGAATAGAATAGAGCTGGAAGGGACCTTGGAGGTCTTCTAGTCCAGCCCCCTGCTCAAGCAGGAGAACCTATCACACGAAGTATTAGTACCGCTTTATAAAACCCTATAGTGAGACCACACCTGGAAGAACTTCATCCAGTTTTTGTCACATTATGAAAAAAAAAAATTGAGACCTTGGAAAAAGTTCAGAGATGAAATCACCCGCAAAGGAGGTCCAGCTTATTCCCAGATTCCTCCCTTTATTAGCCTCTTAAATGCAACATTCAAAATGAAAGGTTAAGGCAGAGGCTCATGACCAATGAAGCCTGACTTTAATCACGAATGAGTGATCAAGAATATAGTGAATTTTACCATGACCATCAAAAACCACTGAGTTTCCTCCTTCAGCATTCTTGGCTTCAACAATTGGGAACAAACAACAAAAAATGCCGCTGCTTGCCAAAATTTGCTTTCCTGGACTCTCAGTGCACCTGCAAAGGATCATCCAATCTGCACCCTCCACTTATGGAATCTAGTTTTTCAGGCAGAACAGCTCCACCCCCGCAAAAAAGGGACATGGGGCTAAATGCCCCCAGCCTGAAGAAAGAGAAGATGAAGAAAGAGAAGATGATAATAATAATAATAATAATAATAATAATAATAATAATAATAATAATAATAATAATAATAGCAGTAGTAGTAGTAGTAGTAGTAGTAGTAGTAGTAGTAGTAGTAAAGTTGGAAGGGACCTTGGAGGTCATCGAGTCCAACCCCCTGCTCAGGCAGGAAACCCTATACCATTTGGGACAAATAGCTGTCCAGTCTCTTCTTAAAAACTTCCAGTGTTGGAGCATTCACCGCTTCTGGAGGCAGGTTGTTCCACTGGTTAATTGTTCTCACTGTCAGGAAGTTTCTCCTTAGTTCTAGGTTGCTTCTCTCCTTGATCAGTTTCCACCCGTTGCACCTTGTCCTGCCTTCAGGCGCTTTGGAGAATAGCTTGACTCCCTCTTCTTTGTGGCAGCCCCTGAGATACTGGAAGACTGCTATCATGTCCCCCCTCATCCTTCTCTTCATTAAACTAGACATGCCCAGTTCCAGCAACCATTCCTTATATGTTTTAGCCTTCAGTCCCCTGATCATCTTTGTTGCTCTTCTCTGTACTCTTTCTAGAGTCTCCACATCTTTTTTACATCGCAGTGACCAAAACTGGATGCAGTATTCCAAGTGTGGCCTTACCAAGGCATTGTAAATTGGTATTAACATTTTACTTATTTATTTACCCATGTGAGCTAATCCTAGTTTACTCAATTAATTCAACGTTTTAAGACTGCCGGCAGGAGAGAACCAAAATTCTCCAAGGGGAAATAAAGCACGTCTGAGGTTTGTGAACTATCTTGCATTATTTTTTTTAAAAAATCATAATACAGGTAGTCCCTGACTTACAACAGTTCATTTAGTGACAGTTCAGCACTGAAAAAAGCAACGTATGACCATTTTTCACACTTACGACCGTTGCAGCCTCCCCCTGGTCACGTGGTCAAAATTCGGACGCTCGGCAACTGACTCGTATTTATGACGGCTGTTGTGTCCAATGGTCAAGCAATCCCCTTTGGCGACCTTTTGGCAAGCAAAGTCAATCGGACAGCCGGATTCACTTAACAACCGGGTTACTAACTTAACAATGGCCGTGATTCACTTAACAACTCTGCCAAGGAAGGTCATAAAATGAGGCAAAACTCACTTAACAAATGTCTCACTTAAATGTCTCAATTGTGGTCGTAAGCCGAGGACTCTCAGTAGAGTTTGCGCAACAGGCTAAACTTCAAACCTGAGTTAACAAACTGCAGTATATTCATATGAAACCACATCACACGATGGTCTCGTTCATGAAGACAAGGATTGTTCAACCTGTTCAACCACAAGCAACTCAGCCACTTTAACACCTTATTCTGGCATGTTGTGTGGACCCTGCCAGAAATGCTAGCAGGTTATTGTTCTTTGGAAGTCAGCACAGAACTGTCAAACAAGCCACGGAAAGCCACCAACCGATTCTGGCCCACCTCACAGGGCTGCTGTAAGAAAGGGTGTATTATACGAGTGTCTCTAAAATGAAACAGAAAGCTAAGAGAGAAAGATTTCAAACAAATCAGCCAACCAGGCAAAAACTATAGTGGCTGTTAAGTTATAGTAGTTCCTCCCTGCAGTGAACATCATCATGTTTTGGTCACCACGATGTAAAAAAGATGTTGTGACTCTAGAAAGAGTTCAGAGAAGAGCAACAAAGATGATTAGGGGATTGGAGGCTCAAACATACAAGGAATGGTTGCTGGAATTGGGTATGTCTAATTTAATGAAGAGAAGGACGAGGTGGGACAGGATAGCCATCTTCCAGTATCTCAGGGGCTGCCCCAAAGAAGAGGGAGTCAAGCTATTGCCGAACGCACCAGAGGGCAGGACAAGAAACAATGGATGGAAACTAATCAAGGAAAGAAGCAATCTGGAATTAAGAAGAAATTTCCTAACAGAGCAATTAACCAGTGGAACAACATGCCTCCAGAAGTTGTGGGTGCTCCAACACTGGAAGTTTTTAAGAAGAGGCTGGACAACCATTTGTCTGAAATGAAGGTAAGGCTTCCTGCCTGAGCAGGGGGTTGGACTAGAAGACCTCCAAGGTCCCTTTCAACTCTGCTATTCTGTTATAATAAATTAAGAAGGCAAAGGAAAAAGGTAAAACATTAAAAAAATAAAGCAATGATCAGGTTAATTCCTTACTGCAGTGTAAACAGTTTAAAGGCTTTAGCAATCCATTCGCTCCATGATCTCCTATGCAACCCACATTCTCACCAATGTCTAGACACTTATAAACTCACAAAGAATTCAGATGTTTGGCAACTGACTCATATATATGACGGTTGCAGCGTCCCTGGGGTCACATGATCCTCTTTTGCGACCTTCTGACAAACAAAGTCAATGGGGGAAGCTGGAGCCACTTAACAACCGTGTGACTAACTTAACAATTGCAGGGATTCACTTAACAACTGTGGCAAGGAAGGTCGTAAAATGGGGCGAAACTCACTTAACAACCATCTCACTTAGCAACAGAATTTTTCAGTTCAACTGTGGCTGTAAGTCAAGGATTATCTGTATCTACATTCCCATGTAACATTTACAAACACCCCCCCTCCTGTAGGGAGATTCACAGGATGGGGTCTCCTGCTTGAGCAGGGGGCTGGACTAGATGACCTCCAAGGTCCCTTCCAACCCTGTTATTCTATCAGGGCCGCCTGTTTGAGCAGGGGGCTGGACTGGACGGCCTCCAAGGTCCCTTCCAACTCTATCCTTCTATGATTCTGTAAGGCTCTCCTGCTTGAGCAAGGGGCTGGACTAGATGACCTCCGAGATCCCTTCCAACTGTCGTTCTGATTCTGTAAGGGTCTCCTGCTTGAGCAGGGGGCTGGACTAGATGACCTCCGAGGTCCCTTCCAGCTCTGTCGTACTATAATATGCTTAGCAGCGTTCACAAAACTACCCACTGAGGTTTGCAAAAGATTTCCCGGTTTTACCATCCGGGAACACACTGAAAACTGTGATTTGTGCAAAAAAAAAAAAGGGGGGGGGCAATAAACAAACCACGGCTTAACCAGTCGCGCAAACCCAAGTTGGGGCTGGTTTCCCCAGCGCACTTAACTCAGATATTCGCCCCCTATTGCAAACACTTAACTCAGTTGCGGAGTACACAAACGGATCGCACTGACTAAAGATAACCGAGGATTCCCAATAGCCCAAAGGGGTGGATGCAGCCGCCGGGTCCTCCACTGACCTGGTTCAGCATGACGTGTGAACGGGGCTCCGATGCCCGCAGAAACACCACCTGCAACGGCAGTCAAGCCCCTCGGGGTCGAGTCGACGCGGGTCGTCGGGACAAGCGCTCCGGGATCGCTTGTTCCGGACGGGATCAGCTGGAAGCGCAGCGAGCAGCACCGACTATTCCCGCCCACAGGCGGCGCCAGAGAGGCGTCACGGGCGATCCCCGAGGCGCCCCCTACGGGGCGGGGGACGGGGCGGGGGAAGGTCTCTCCTCGACGGTCCTCGCAGCTTCGGCGGGCTGCATTTCGTGTAGCGGGGGGGGTAATTGAAGCTCCTTTCCCCGCACCGAGGGAGAATTTCCCGGTCGAGGAAAATAAGGAGGAGGAGAGGATAACTGAAGAACTCGACCCCCGCTCTTGCGGACGTTGGAAAGCGACCCGTTAGGGAAGCTGGTCAGTAAATCAATCAGAATAGAGCTGGAAGGGACCTTGGAGGTCTTCTAGTCCAGCCCCCTGCTCAAGCAGGAGACCCTATACCCATATCGGCCAAATGGCTGTCCAGTCTCTTCTTAAAAACATCCAGTGATGGAGCGCCCACAACTTCTGGTGGCCAGCTGTTCCACCGGTTAATTATTCTCACTGTTAAGAAGTTTCACCTTAGTTCCGGGTTGCTTCTCTTCTTGATTATTTTCCATCCATTGTCTTGCCTTCTGGTGCTCCCCACTCTTCTTTGTGGCAGCCCCTCAAATCTTGGAAAACAGCCAGTCCTTCTCCTTGTTAAACTAACCACACCTAGTTCCCTTTATCATTCCTGGTATGGTTTAACCTCCAGTTCCCTAACAG
This sequence comes from Protobothrops mucrosquamatus, assembly GCF_001527695.2. NCBI lineage: Eukaryota > Metazoa > Chordata > Lepidosauria > Squamata > Viperidae > Protobothrops > Protobothrops mucrosquamatus. Next base: position 204,599 of record NW_015386192.1, on the reverse strand, counting down.
AATAACAGAGTCCGAAGGGACCTTGGAGGTCATCTAGTCCAACCCCCTGCTCAGGCAGGAAACCCTATACCATTTTAGACAAGTGGCTGTTCAGTCTCTTCTTAAAAACTTCCAGTGTTGGAGCATTCACTGCTTCTGGAGGCAGGTTGTTCCACTGGTTAATTGTTCTCACTGTCAGGAAATTCCTCCTTAGTTCTAGGTTGCTTCTCTCCTTGATTAGTTTCCATCCGTTGCTTCTTGTCCTGCCTTCAGGTGAGTTAAGTTCCCTGGCATTATTAAAGTAGTAGGCTATACCTACTGATGCTGCACCTGTCAGGTGACTGCCTGCCCACCTGCTTGCCGAAAAGAGAGAAGGAACTGCCTTGGCAGGAGGAAGCCATTTCCCATCTCTGCCAAGGCTGCTTGTCCCACTCCGTGGGGGGAACTCAGTTCCCTAGGAAGAAAAAGGCCGAAATTCACCTTTCTTAAGTTTGTGCAAAGCGAAAGAGCCATTTTCAAATGCTCGGCCCTTTCCCGGAACAGGTGAGTTTCAGATCAAAACACCCTGACTGCATCTTCCCAGAGCTGATCTCAGCCAGGTTGGCACCAATAACAAGGGTGGGGCACTCAAACCTCTGGCCTTTTGGATTCCCAGCTTGGCGTTTTATTTATTTTTAATTACATCTTCAGTATATAGTTTAATGAAGAGAAGGACAAGGGGGGACATGATAGCAGTGTTCCAGTATCTCAGGGGTTGCCCCAAAGAGGAGGGAGTCAAGCTATTCTCCAAAGCGCCTGAAGGCAGGACGAGAAGCAACGGATGGAAACTAACCAAGGAGAGAAGCAACCTAGAACTAAGGAGAAACTTCCTGACAGTGAGAACGATTAACCAGTGGAACAACCTGCCTCCAGAAGCGGTGAATGCTCCAACACTGGAAGTTTTTAAGAAGAGACTGGACAGCCACTTGTCTACAATGCTATAGGGTTTCCTGCCTGAGCAGGGGGATGGACTAGATGACCTCCAAGGTCCCTTCCAACTTTTTTATTATTATTATTATTATTATTATTATTATTATTATTATTATTATTATTATTATTATTATTATTATTATTATTATATACATCTGCCCAGTTCAAGCAACTCTTTCAATTATTCCCTGCCCTTTAGTAGAAAATGTGGAGAAATAAATCAGAGCTTAGAGACAGTCTGTAACCCCCGACTCTCCTTCCCAAAAATCTGCCCTGTGGTAATTAGTTTACGGGAAAGTGCTCGACTTAACGACCGCAATGGAGCCTAAGAATTCCTGTTGTTAAGCGAGACATTTGTTAAGTGAGTTTTGCATCGTTTTACGACTTTTCTTGCCACAGTTGCTAAGCGAATCACTGCAGTTGTTAAGTGAGTAACCCGGTTGTTAAGCGAATCCGGCTTCCCCCGTTGACTTTGCTTGTCGGAAGGTCGTAAAACGGGATCAGGTGATCCTGGGATAGTGCCATGGTCATAAATATGAACCACAACGGTTCACAGACTTAGAACTAGTGTACTGGTCCCCCCCACGATGTTGTCAACATTCACACTTTTTGACAGTATCCAGGGAAAAAAGTCACGACAACATTGAAACTTGCCAGTGATTTACTTGAGAACATGCAGGTCCTGATGGACATAAGTAAATAGTATAAATCCTTGGTGGGTCGAGGGAGTGTCCTCCTGAGAGGGTTGTGTACAAATAAAATATTAAAAGCATAAAAACAGTACAACTGTTCATTTAGTGACCATTTAGTTACAACAGCACTGAAAAAAGTGACTTAGGACCGTTTCTCACACTTACGACCTTTGCAGCATCCCCAGGGTCCCATGATCAAAAGTCAGATGCTTGGCAACTGACTCATATTTATGACGGTTGCAGTGTCCCGGGGGGTCACGTAATCCCCTTTTGCAACCTTCTGACAATGGGGGAAGCCACACTCACTTAACAACCGTGTTACTAACTTATCAACTGCAGTGATTCACTTAGCAACTGTGACAAGAAAGGTCGTAAAACGGGGCCAAACCCATTTAACAAACGTCTCACTCAAGAACAGACATTTCCATTGGGGTTGTACGTCGGAGGACTACCTGTATATGAAATTTAGACGTGGCAAACCGTGTTAAAAAAAAATAAAAGGGTTGTTTCAGTAATAATAATAATAATAATAATAATAATAATAATAATAATAATAATACAAATCCAGTCTGAACATCTGGCTGACTGTGTGATGATCCATAATAATAATAATAATAATAATAATAATGATAATAATAATAAAGTTGGAAGGGACCTTGGAGGTCTTCTAGTCCAACCCCCTGCTCAGGCAGGTAACCCTATACCATTTCGGATAAATGCCTGTCCAGTCTCTTCTTAAAAACTTCCAGTGTTGGAGCATTCACCGCTTCTGGAGGCAGGTTGTTCCACTGGTTAATTGTCCTCGCTGTCAGGAAGTTTCTCCTTAGTTCCAGGTTGCTTCTCTCCTTGATTAGTTTCCACCCGTTGCTTCTTGTCCTGCCTTCAGGTGCTTTGGAGAATAGCTTGACTCCCTCTTCTTTGGGGCAGCCCCTGAGATACTGGAAGACTGCTATCCTGTCCCCCCTCATCCTTCTCTTCGTTAAACTGGACATACCCAATTCCAGCAACCGTTCCTCATATGTTTTAGCCTCCCGTCCCCTGATCATCTTTGTTGCTCTTCTCCGCACTCTTTCTAGAGTCTCAACATCCTTTTTACATCGTGGTGACCAGTTGCAAGACTCTCTCTAGCCGTGTTCAGAGTGCATCTCCAAAGCGTCAGGAAAATGGCCATTCTGCACAGGGGGTCTTATTTCTTCCCTCTCCTCTTCCCCCCCACCACCCCCTTTTGGTTGTGAGTTTCACAAATATGTGAACGCAGCCTCTAGGATTGTGCATGACGTACCTGCAATAAAAGCACGGAGGCTTTTCTGAAGATCGTCGAGGCGCAAGAGAGCAGGACAGGCCAGTTTGATTGTTCTCCTCTCTCTGTCCTGGATGCTTGGCGCCCGCATGGCCCGTTCCAGGAAACTCAGAACAGGTCCTCATTCTTGGAAGGGCGAGGCTGTTCAGTACCTGCCATTCTTTCTGTCTCCTAAAAGAATGAAGCCGTGGCAGATTTAAGACTCGGCAGAATGTATTTTGCTGGCATCCATCTTACAGCTCGCACAGTTACAGAATAAAAAAAAATGCCTTTGGGTGCATTCTGGCTGCAAACTTCTGGATAGGCTTCAGATGGCAGCAGAGACCTGAACTTTTCTTAAAGGCCTGTGCTGCCACCTAGAGGTCCTTCAGAATGTTTGCAGGTTTTAAATCACGATGGTCAATTTGCAAGGGATCCGAATCAAAACTTAACGAAGATTTGGTTTAGTGAACCTTGCTGTTACTCTGTGTGTGTGTGTGTGTGTGTGTGTGAGTGCGCGCGTGCCTGTGTATATACCTAAAGATGTTATGAATAAATATGAATACACACAACATATGCCACTAGTAGTTATAACTCTGTGGTTAATACAGGGGTCTTCAAACTTGGCTGCTTTAAGACTTGTGGACTTCAACTCCCAGAATTCCTCAGCCAGCCATGCTGGCTGAGGAATGCTGGGAGTTGAAGTCCACAAGTCTTAAAGCGGCCAAGTTTGGAGACCCCTGGGTTAATACAAAACATGGGATTCTAAACTTGCAATGCACAGTTGCTGCGGTCACAAAACATGTTATGGCTTAAGGTGACGATGGTTCATCCAGCATGCTCAGAGAAGGGATACATAACTGACAGGTAAAGAAAGCCGATTCCTGGATCCTTCCTGGTTCTCTGAAAAAGAACTACAGTCCCAAAGGTGATTTTTTTCAGGAGACAACTGGACTTTCTGGTTTTTCTTTGAAGACGTTTCGCTTCTCATCCAAGAAGCTTCTTCAGTTCTGACTGCCAGGAATTTTCTCCTTAGTTCTAGGTTGCTTCTCTCCTTGATTAGTTTCCGTCCATTGGAAACTAATGGGTAACCATTTAAGGAGGAATTTCCTGACAGTGAGAACAATTAATCAGTGGAACAACTTGCCTCCAGAAGTTGTGGGTGCTCCAACAGTGGAAGTTTTTAAGAAGAGACTGGACAGCCGTTTGTCCGAAATGGTATAGGGTTTCCTGCCTGAGCAAGATCTCCACGGTCCCTTTCTTCTATTCTATTCTATTCTATTCTATTCTATTCTATTCTATTCTATTCTATTCTATTCCCATTTTCTATTCCCATTTTCTATTCTATTCTATTCTATTCTATTCTATTCTATTCTATTCTATTCTATTCTATTCTATTCCGTTCCCATTTTCTATTCTATTCTATTCTATTCTATTCTATTCTATTCTATTCTATTCTATTCTATTCTATTCTATTCCTATTCCTATTCCTATTCCTATTCCTATTCCATTAAATTAGGATCCTTGGCCAGCCACTTCAAGAGGGAGCACCCCATCCTGTGTCTTCTGTTAAGATCTTGCAAGGGCAGGGGGTTAGACTAGAAGACCTCCAAGGTCCCTTCCAACTCTGCTATTCTATTCTATTCTATTCTATTCTATTCTATTCTATTCTATTCTATTCTATTCTATTCTATTCTATTCTGGTGTTTTGGAGAATAGGTCAACCCCCTCTTCTTTGTAGCAGCCCCTCAAGTAAGGGAAGACTGCTATCATGTCACTCCTCCTTTCACTAGACTAGACATACTCAGTTCCTGCAGTTGTTCATGCTACTTTCCAGCCCTCTAATCCTCCTTGTTACTCTTTTTTGCACTCAGTTGGTTGCTGCTAACTTTGATCGCATCCTCTGTGGTTTTCCTTGTTCTGCAGTCCTAACTGTTTTAAAGGACATGTTGCTTCATGCACTGTGCAAACCCAAGAAGACAGTTAGTTCAACAACCAGGCTGAGTGTGTTGAGTGAATGCAGCTGATGCAGTGGCTCACGCTGATGTGGCTTCCCCTTGTTTGTCCCAATTTGAGTCAGCTTCTTTGCGTAACTCTGCCGCCCGCCTCTCTTCCCCAAAACATTGGAAAGGGCTACGGAGGCCGTTTCTAATTTTGCAATCTTTCTGCATTTCAGATGTCTATTGACAGTATTTATACGATGTGACCTAATATAAGCGGACGCGGGTGGAAACGTCTCTGTGCCAAAAACTTCCTAAGATGTTGTTAACAAGTGACATTATACTGTTTCCAGCCACTGTTTATTGAAATCCACATTTCTCTGGGACTGGCAGACATTCGCATCCCCTTTTCCTAGTAGATCTTTCAAACTTTGTCAAGTCTGCCCTGTTCTTGAGAATCTCTATTTGTCTACTTTTTTCACAATAAGTGCCCTTGACAGAGTGGCATCTAGAGTTTATTTGGATGTCACTCTTTTGCCGATCCTTTGACTGCTAGACACTCATGTTCCTTCCCTCCTGTCTGGGATGACTCCTCCAGATGTTTCCCCAGATACCTCTCCAGATGTTAGCTCGGAGGAGGATGAACCAGTTCTGGGTACCACAGGAGGGGAATTGATCAGTGGCTCCGAGCAGCCGTCTGGGAGGGATTTGGCTGAAGCGCAGCTGGTCAATAATGAGGAAGAGGAACTGCCTTCTGCACCTGATCCAAGAGAAAAGGCAGGAGCAGAGGTCAGCCTGACTACCCACAAGGAGAAAGCAAGCCACGCCACTCTTGATGGGCTGCACCAGAAGCTGGCTATTTAGCACAGCAGACAGATGGAGATGATGCTGGGAATAATGTGTTCATTTCCTAGCTGTGTGTTTCCTGCTCGTTGTGATTCCAGCCTAGTCCTGGATTGACACCGTGCCTTGACTTTGGCTTGTGCCTTCTGAACTCTGGACTTTTTTTGTCTCATTCACCCTCTTGTATTGTGGATTTAATTTTGCCTGGAGGGTTTCTCTCATTTGGGAGACTTTCAAGTGCCTTACAGACTCATTGGCCATTGCTCGGTGGACTAGCATCGGTCTGCTTTTGGCTGGACTTCATTGGGGCAGTTCTGGGTTTTTTGTACAGGGAGTTGCTGGGGAATATTACGAAACCCACTAAACCACTGTTACGTGAGTGAGTGGGACAGCACAATGTCAGCCGTGGAGGGGGAAACGTCTTCCCCAAGAGGAGTTTCACCCAGGCGGGCTCAGGTTTTCCTCTGCAAGCCTTCTAGAATGATTCAGAAGACCTGGCTGCTTTCATCAAATGGTGGTAGGTGTGACTGGCTAACACCTGTTTGCCAGATGAGAGGTTGATGGGGCTGGTCTCCATCACCCCCTTGTAGCCCCAGGATGCTCTAGGACAGGGGTCTCCAACCTTGGCAACTTTAAGACTTGTGGACTTCAACTCCCAGAATTCCTCAGCCAGCCAAGCTGGCTGAGGAATTCTGGGAGTTGAAGTCCACAAGTCTTAAAGTTGCCAAGGTTGGGGACCTCTGCTCTAGGTGACCCCCACACTCATACCAAGCAGGCTGAGGAATTCTGGGAGTTGAAGTCCACAAGTCTTAAAGTTGCCAAGGTTGGGGACCTCTGCTCTAGGTGACCCCCACACTCATACCAAGCTGGCTGGGGAATTCTGGGAGTTGAAGTCCACAAGTCTTAAAGTTGCCAAGGTTGGGGACCTCTGCTCTAGGTGACCCCCACACTCATACCAAGCTGGCTGAGGAATTCTGGGAGTTGAAGTCCACAAGTCTTAAAGTTGCCAAGGTTGGGGACCCCTGCTCTAGGTGACCCCCCACATTCATACCAAAGAACGACTGACTCGCAGCCAGGGATCTTATTGCTTTCTGAAAAATGAATGAGAACTGTATTGTGGGCACGACTTCCAGCTTTCCTTTCCTTCCTTCTAAGACCTTTTCAATCTCTGCTACCTGTTGTTCTAGCTAGGAGCTACTAAGGAGACCGTCTGGATGGAGATGCGGCTTTGCTTGCGTCTGTCACAGCCCCTCTCGTTCCTCTTTCCGGGGAGGAACGAAATCAGCGAGTCGCTAAAAAAAAGGAGATCTTGTTTCTGAAAAAATCACAGCAGGGATCCAACACCTACAAAGGCCTATTCAGAGATTAAAGGCAGAGTTGTGAAATAAACATGAAGGGGAAAACCTGAGAGTGCTGTCCAATTTCAAAAACGAGTTTTCCCTTTTTCCTGATAAAGGACCAGCTCAGTATAGCAGGAACACAACGGAGTGGCAGGCTGAAATTTGTCAGAATTAGCTGCCAGTTAGGAACTAAAAATGCTAACTTCGAAGGCACCTCAATTCCTGCTGGCAGCTGGATCAGCTTGGCCCAGATGGCTGGGAGTGGATTATTTATCTTGAATCACAGACTAACCAGATGGACAGCAAGCTGGGGGAAAGTGCCAAACTTTGGAAGACAGATTCAAGATCCAGAAGGATCTTGACGGATCTTCAGCACTGGGCCTTATCCAACCAGGTGCAGTTGATTGGTGAGAAGAGTAAGGTCCTGCACGTAGGCAGGAAAAATCAAATGCACAACTAAAAACAGATAGTGCCTGGCTCAAGGGTGGTAACCATGAAAGAGATCCAGGTGTCCTAGTGAACAAGCATTGAAATATGAGTCAGCCAACAGGAAGCTGCAGAAGCCAAAAAAGCCAATGCAACCCTAGACTATATCAACAGATAGATAGCATCAAGATCACATAAAGTGATAGTACTGCTCTAAATTGCACTAGTGAGACCACACTTGGAATACGGTGTCCAATTCTGCGCACTAAGATACAAAAATGCTTAGAGCAACAAAGATGATCAGGGGACTGGAGGCTAAAACATATAAGGAACGGTTGCTGGAATTGGGTATGAGAGCAAATTACTTCTCTTCCTGCTCCCCCCTGTACTATCGTCACAAGGTCATAGAGTCCCTGACGGGGTTTCTTCTCCCTCAGTTCGATAAGAGGTTTCGTCCTGTTCTTCGTTACCTACCTTTGATTAGTTCCTCTTTTCGTTGGATCTTGATTCCTCTTTAAAGGACTGTCAATTTTGTTAATTAGTCACCTTGTTTCTGCCTCCAGAAGCGATGAATGCTCCAACATAGGAAGTTTTTAAGAAGAGGCTGGGCAGCTATTTGTCTGAAATGGTATAAGGCTTCCTGTCTGAGTAGGAGGTTGGACTAGATGACCTCCAAGGTCCCTTCCAACTTTATTATTCTTATTCTTATTCCTATTATTATTATTATTATTATTATTATTATTAATCACACAACCAGATGTTCAGACTGGATTTGGCATTTTTGTCTACCTATCGAGTCCTTTCCAAGGACCTGGGATAGGCAGATGTGGATGGTTGATGGTATTACAGATATCCTCGCAGAATGGAAGCGGTTCCTAGTAAAGCCGCCTTTTGTCAATGCCGATGATGGTGTTCAAGTGGTGCTCCAGTTGTTTTGGGATTCCACCTAAGGCGCCTATTACTATTGGTACTACTACCCTTGCTTGCCTTTGCCACAGTCTTTCTATTTCTATTTGTAGGTCTTTGTATTTTGTGATCTTCTCCAGTTCTTTCTCGTCTATTCTGCTGTCTCCAGGCACTGCCATGTCCACTATCCAGACTTTTTTGTCTTTCTTATCGACAATTGTTAAGTCCGGGGTGTTATCTTGTAGGTGCTTGTCTGTTTGAATTCTGAAGTCCCAGAGCAGTTTAATGTTATCATTTTCTATGACTTTATTATTATTATTATTATTATTATTATTATTTTATTACTACTACTACTACTACTACTACTACTACTATTACTATTACTATTACTATTATTATTATTATTATAGAAAGAATGCAGAGAAGAGAGATAAAATTGGTAAGGGCTCTAGATGCTAAAACATATGATTCACGGCTGACCTTGGATGACCATCTGTCGGCCGTGATTCACGGCTGACCTTGGATGACCATCTGTCGGCCGTGACCAGGGGGGCGTTTTATCAGGTTCGCCTGATTCACCAGTTGCGGCCTTTTCTGGACCGGGACGCCTTACACACAGTCACTCATGCTCTTGTCACCTCCCGCCTGGACTACTGTAACGCCCTCTACATGGGGCTCCCTTTGAGGAGCACCCGGAGGCTTC